>NC_064617.1:973426089-973729119 GCF_023898315.1 Schistocerca nitens | reverse complement strand
ATCTCATAAAATATGTTATTCGAATAGTCCTGATTGCTAATTTTTTTAAATAATGTTGCAGATTATAAATTAGGGTTAGTCACTTCAAGTTGTTACACTTCTCATCTTGTTCATCAAGTCTGCAGCACCTTTTATATGGTTTTCTATCATACACTGTGTACTTGTCACTCAGATTATTATTCAAATAGTGTAGGATAACGCCTCAAAACCTTCCTGTTAAACACAATGTAGGGTTTACCTTTTCCATTGTAATATTCAAATAGTTGCTTCATATTACACTATTGTTTTTTTTTTTTTTTTCATACCAAACTATTTAATGTGCGACAATGAAAAATTATTTATGGATGATGCTATACTGCAACAGGTAAAATTTGTCTACTTATAACTACAATTTGCATGTTGGCATGTTTAGAGAAGTATGGCAGTCAGCACATCCAGCACTGATCCTGAAGTGTCACCTAGATTGCTGACTACCTACTCTTCAGCAGCACATATTTAATTACCATGTCTTTCATACGTATTTGTTGTATTTTAGCATACACACTATACCTCATGTGGTCCCTCATTCCTTTGTTTCTTGACATAGCCTTCTCTTTAGCATACTGAATAATACACTACTTTTCTTTCCCCAGCACAGCTAAATATGACAAGAGGGAAGCCCAGTTGCACTTCTGTCCTCTACCATCTTCTTTGGTTCTGTCACATCATCGCAATGCAGTTAAGTATAGGAATTAAATTCTACACTTTTTCAAAGTAAATGAGATTAAATGAAAATTGTCATTATAACTGCCATTTACTTAATGCTTAAATCTTTATACTACAATGAAAGAATACAATTAACTTCATAATGACCAGTTGTGGCACTAATTAAAAACTAAGCATTTTTCTCATCACCATCTCAGACAGAAAAGCTTCAGTCCCCAAATCAGCATAGATTTAGAAGTATCACTCCTGCAAATCTCAGCTTGCCATTTTCTCACACAATATTCTATGAACCACAAGCAGATTTTGTATCCCTAGACTTCTGGGAAGTGCCCCACTGGAAACTGTTGATAAAGGTCCAAGTATGCGGAAAATGTTTCCAGGAATGTGAGTAGCTTGAAGGCTTTGAAATGGAATTACTCCATTTGCTACCATTCTACTCCTTAGATATTTTTTTCTCTTTTCTTCATATAATATACTGGTAGTTAACATGTCATATCCACATAAAATATTGAAATTCTAGTTGAGGTAAAATTCCATTAAAACTTATTATTCAATAGTTCATTTAAGGTAGGATGATCCATTTAGTTTTACACAAACTTTTTCTTTTAAGAGAAATTGGTAACTGACAATGTTCACATACTGTGTGTACATAAAAGTATTCTGTGCTAATGACTTTTTATTGACATTAGATATAGCTAATTTGGTGGCTCTAATTTCACTCTTTCCAGTAATCAGTCTACTTTCTCTAAAAAGTTATTAACTGTAGTATTATTAATAATTAAACCCTTCATCGCCCTGAAAATACTTTTATATTTGAAATTTTTATCTAGTTCTAGTCCTGTATCTGATGTTATACTTTTGTTGATCTAAATTTGCTGAACCATATAATATATTTTATATATTATATCAAAGGCACTAATTAAGAAAATTTAAAACCTGAGAAATATACATGAAAGTCTGTAAACCACTGCAGAGATATACTTGTGTCAACCAAATAGCACAACGAATTTTATTACTTTTACCATTATCTGACATACAACTAAACAAAAGTATTACTTGATTCAATAGACTGACACCACTACTAAATTTAACCCTTGTAACATTATAAAACAAAATTTAATTACTGATTTAATTATTTATCCTAATGCATGTCTATATATACCACCACCTAATAGCAAATCTGAAGTTCACACCTGGTAATCTCTCTATCAACTCCATCTTGTCAACATTTGCATCTCAATGAAAAAGTTCGCAGTTAGAAGTTCACTACTACGTAAAATTCTGAGCGTAGATATCGATTTTAGTTACTTGTCTCACCACAGGTCTCAGTGAAAATACTTCATCAACCTATTTGTTCTGTGAAGACAGACAAAAAGACTCTGTGACCAATTCTGAGAAATATTTCTTAGTTGCATAACATCTTTCACCAGATGTTTGACGAAGATTTTGTCAGTGTTTACAGGAGTATAATGGAGAACTGTAATACAGGAATGTGTTTTGAAGAAATTGCCAATGCCTAGAACATATTTTGTGCAGTTACTAACTTGGTTTGTTGGTATTATCACCTTGAAGGAAATTTGATGAGACAAGGATTATTAATGATCTTGTGGACCAATTGTTGCAATATGAACAGACTCAGTACGAATTGGTCATCACCAAAGAGTGTTTTAATATAAACAAATGTGAAAGGATCTTCAACTTCAATCAGTAGTGTTGTGTGTGTTACTGAAATGTGAGATCACAAATGAAAACAATTTCAGAGCTGGAGACTTCGATTCATCATGCGCCACTGAGTAATTGTATAAACGCAACAACTTTAGTACCACTGTAGCTTCCACAAGTCATAGAACCCAGTATGTTGTCTTGGACGGCAAGGGTGCTGTAGTGTACAGGACAGTGTTGTCACTGAGCGATTGCAGGAGGGTAAAAGGTGACTTGGGCAGAATATCTATTTGGTGATAAGAATTGCAGCTTGCTTTGAATGTATAAAAACTTTAGTTGATACGGATGAATAGGAAAAACAGTCCTGTATGTGCTAATACAGTATTAGTGGTATTCTGCTTGGTGCAATCACGTCAGTTACATATCTAGGTGTAACACTACAAAGTGGTACAACATGGAAACAGCGCAGGTGGTCAGTAGTACTGAAGGAGAATGATTGACTGGTTTATTTGAAGAATTCTACAAAACATGGAGCTCATGTGCTGTGTGCAACCCTTTCTTGTGAACTGCTTGAGTGCTTGGGATTCCACCAAGATAGATTAAAGGAAGACATCAAAGTAATTTAGAAGGGTCCTGCAAAATTGTTACCTGTAGGTTCGATCAACACGCTTGGTGAAATCAAATGGGAATAACTGGAGCGGAGACAATGTTCTTTTCACGAAAAACTATTGAGACAATTTAGAAAACCAACATTTGCAGCTGACTGTAGAGTGATATTACTGCTGCTGATGTCTATTTCGCACAAGGCCCGTGAGACAAGATAAGAGAATTTATAGCTCATACGGAGGCATACAGACAGTCATTTTTCTATCACTCCATCTGCGAGCAGAACAGGAAAGAGACAATTCAGGACTAAACATAGCAAGTCACCATCTCAAAGACAAACTGTTATTAATTGGTCCAATCATTTCACCAAAACTGACTGTGTATCACAGAGGAAGCCAGGTCAGGGTCGGCCAGCAGTCTCTGATGCAGTAATTGAACACGTTCAGAAGGTAGCCACATTGAAAATTTGTAAACATTATCTGAAGGTATACTGCAATCAGTGCGGTATCAAACATATCTGTATGTTTTTACCTTTTTGGCAATTAAACGTTACTTTCGTACAAACAATTTATGAACTCTGTATGTAATTGTTATCTATTAAATGTCACATAAAAGGAATGTGTTTACTTTTACAAACAAGTTTCCTTGTAACTAGCTGATGTAAGTCACTTATAGAAATAAACTTCGTTACTAAAATAAAAGAAATCAAAGGTAAACAAATTGTGAATAAAATTACGTGCCAAATGAAATAAGCAACAAGGCAATGCATTTTCCTATAGTATTGCATTTAACAAAAAGCTGGTTTGAGCAATCAGAAATTCTACATTCACTAGGTTACATTATTGTTAAACTAAATTCAACTACTTCTTTCATGTGACACAACAAAAATTTTCATTATTCTCTTTAACAATGAAGTAACCACCACGTGTAACTACAAAGCCACCTCTGACATAAAAACAATTAAATACATTATTGAAGGCAGAATTACCAAATACATGAGTCCCTACAAAAACTTACTATTCCCAAGAAATTTGTGATAGTGTCAAAGGCTTTGCCACAATTTCTTACTTTTCTCAATACAGGTTGTATCAAAAATAATCATCCGATTTGGCATGTCTATTTCTGAAACTAATAACCATATCCACTGAATTTTGTTTTTTTGATGACTGGGAAACCCAAAAAGTTTTTTTCATACCTTTTCACAGGTGTTTAATTTGCCCCCCCCCTTGAGGCGCACGGCATATGTCAACACGGTATTCAAATTGTTCCCACACTGCAGCGAGCATGTCTTTGAGTTACAGCTTCCACAGCTGCTGTTATGCTATGTCTCATTTCACTGACTGTTGTTGGTAATGGAGGCACATAAACCGTCTTTTATAACCCCCCCCCTCCCTCTCCACAAAAAATAATCACATACAGTCAGGTCCAATGACTTTGGGGGCCAGTAATGTAAGGCTGAATCATTTGGTCCACTGCGACCGATCCATTCTTCAGTAATCCTTAGATTTAAAAATTCCCGCGCTTCTAGATGCCAGTATGGTGGCGTGGTGATGCCCCATCCTGTTGGCTAATGAAGTTGTTCGAATCACTCTCCAACTGTGGGAAAAGAAAGTTCTCAATCATGTCGAGATATGTGCTTCCTGTAACAGGGTTCTCCGCAAAGAAAACAGACCACACAACTTTTCCTGTGTAACTGCACAAAACACATTAAATTTTGGAGAGTCCCTCTTTTGTTGTAAACTTTATGTGATTGTTCCATAGCCCACATTTCACATTATGATGGCTCACCTTTCCATTAAAATGGAATGTTGCCTCGTCACTAAACACTAATTGTGGAAGAAAACTGTCATCCTCCATCTTACCCAAAATGAAATAATGAAATTACAGAACTCTACACGTTGTTGTCTGTCATCTTCATGATGAGCTTGCAGTAGCTTAATTTTGTATGGTTTCACGTGTAAATGTCAACCCAACACATGTCAGATGGACGTCGGAGGAATGTTGAGCTGTCAAGCTGCAAGGCAAACAGATTTCTGCGGACTCCTTGTGAAACTATTGCGGATGTGTTCGACAACTGTGTCAGACACTTGGGGACGGCCCAGCAATTTGCCTTTACATAAACAACCTGTTTCTCGGAATTGTTCATACCACTGTCTAATGCTCTGGGCTGTAGGAGGATCCACGCCATATCAAGTACAAAAGTCATGTTGAACGGTTCCTACTGACTCGCACTGCGCAAAAGTAGAACACAAAACACCTTCTGTTGACCTGACACCATTTTTACTAGGACTGAAGTGGGTGCACACTGCTGCTATCTAGTAGGAATGTGTAAAACTCAAGAGTTTGCTCTTTCCAACAGTGTTGTTCACACACACATATCTCAAATAACATAATAGTTATGGTTTTTTTTATCAGATGATTCTTTTTGATATACCCTGTATATCATCCCTTGATTTTCAGAATCATTAACACTCCACATAATTCCACTTATTATTAGTAAAGTTAATTTAAACAAATGAATAACTGTATTAACCCTAACCCCATTCTTTCCGTAAATCGTAAGTATGAATGGAAAAAAAACTTATTTGGTTTAAAACTTATTTGGTTTCTAACTGTAAAACTACAAACAGTAAAACAATCTGAAATTTTCTAATCTCTGCTGTTGTGGTCCTTCCTTCAGTTACCACTATTCTTCTGTTGTTGTGCACTTTAATATAACAGTATGTAATATGCTTCATGCTCATGATAAAAAAAGCCATAATACTTTCTCCTTCACCTACAGAAGACAGAATGTTAAATCCATTCTGTTTTGCAGATTTTCTGCTAGCATTCACTGATAATTTGGCGTTGCTAATGGACTAAATGTGATGAGTGACAGCAGTATTTGTCAGCAGTGGAGTGTTTTTGTTTATGAATGGAAGGACTTTCTTGGAGCATTTTGTAGAAGATTGCAACTACAGAATTAGGTTAACATGATGTCTGTGCTTGTTGAGTATCCAAACCCCTTTTTGATAATCACAAAACTCAATGGATGAGAGCTTTTCTGGACCTTCCTTTTCATTACAAAGAAATAGGGGAAAATCCTACTAAACAGAATTGTGATCTGTGACAAGGCATGGGTTTCCTATGCTAACATGAAGACCGAACAGCAGTCAGAGGCATGCAGTCATGCCACTTAGTTTGTCATAAGCCAGCTGCAATCTCAAGTGGCAGAATTTTACAAGAAAGGGATTTATCAGTTCGTGAAGAGTAGTGATAAGTGCTTAAACCTAAATGGTAAAGAAGTAATGTGAAAGTGCAGTTTTATGAGTTCCCTAATAAATTTGCTTCAACTATTCTAGTATTTTATTTTTGTATAGTTGTCATAAAATGTAACATGCCCCTTCTTCTGCTATGCCTATGTTGTCGGTTATTAAATACACATTTCACTGCTGTTCACACAATTTCATATTGTGCACTTTGACTATGTTATCATCTGTGGCTCCAATTCTGGGACATTCTTGGCAGGATTAATTCTTCAAAACAATTACAGCCACATAAGAGTCAGCTGCCCACTTGTTTCTTGATTTTCAACAATTAAGAGACTTGTAATCTTTCACCAAGTTTCTACTGGAATTTAGTTGCCTAGAACAAAATAATTTTATTTCAACCTGGCAGTCGAGTTTATTCATTCAAATGAAGCGCGCGCGCGATTACTTTAAAAACTGTTCTGTAATCGAATTTCACTGATACCAATACAATGTGTGTCAGAACAAGCACCTTTCACTGCTGCTTACTCTATTGTAGTTCAAACGATGGAAAATCCAGACTGGAATAATGACAATGTTATGAGAAGGATAGATTGCTACACACCATATAGTGGAGATGTCGAGACGCAGGTAGGGTTAACAAAAAGACAAACACGTAAGCTTTTCGCTAAAAGGACCTTCATCTGAATTAAACAAAACAAAATACAACACACACACGAGGCCCGGCAGCCAGAGACACTGGTCATGTGTGTGTGTAATTCTGATAAAGGCCATTTTGGCTGAAGGCTTACATGTCTGACAGTCTTATGCAGCAGTCCTGTCTCTCTTTTGCCATTAAATACACCATTACCTCTCTCAGTTATACAACACCCCGTACTACTTTTGCTATGTTATTCACAAATATGAGTACATTTAAGAAATCAGTAATTAAATGGACAGCATTACAAATAAACGGATACTGTTTACACTGATAACAGCTGTATAAAAGTAATATTAACACACACTGGTGATACCTTACATGCCAACTATAGTCCGTTTAAAATTAGTTGCGACTTTTGACATTTGGCTGACCGCAGGAGGTCAAGACACCGTTGCCCAGGCAACACCAAGTGTGAGCTGGCTTTCCCTACCACGCCACCAGTGGTTCGGCTGGCAAAGTGCCCGTTACCACACCACGAGTAACCGTACCACGTGGTGACACACATTAGATGCATCGTTTGTCAGTTGAATTTTCTCGCATTGAAATGTTCTGTAGTTGTCAGGTATTGTGAACAAGTATTTTGTGTTGGCGTTGTATTAATAACAGTGCAGTACATCCGAATACAAGATATGTAATAAAAGTGTCATCCAAGAACATGTTCACCATCTGAGAAGACAACGTTCTGCTGCAAAACATTCCTCAGAATTCGAGAATACTAATGGACAAAATGCCATACCGCATTGTTGTGATGCATAAAGTTCCAACAGTGCAGAGGAGGGAAGCTGATATTTTGCTCTGGGTACAAAGAAATCTTCCATGAGATAAAGTTTAACCTAGCGTGTATAAAGCGAATTTAATGGAACTTTTAGTGGTGTACGAGTCAAAA
This sequence comes from Schistocerca nitens, assembly GCF_023898315.1. NCBI lineage: Eukaryota > Metazoa > Arthropoda > Insecta > Orthoptera > Acrididae > Schistocerca > Schistocerca nitens. The sequence continues at coordinate 973,721,312 of NC_064617.1, read as the reverse complement.
CTCCACGCTACCAGGTCGACGAACTGGCTAACGGTGAAGGGCACAGTTTAACCAGGCTTCCTCCATATGGTGATAAATTAAAACCGACTAGTTGAAAAGTAATGTGGTAGAAAACAGCAAAAAGGTTACACTCACTGAGGTTGAAATGCTGACTAAAGAAACTGCTGCAAACATTACATGACATGACTGGTCTTGACAGCCAAACCAGGAAGATAGTTTAGGAACTATTCATGAAGGACTGTGATGAGATCTGAGGAATACATAACTTCTCTTGTTGCTATGTTAAAATCGGCTTCTTTTGTCAGAACACAGGAGAGTTTAGAAATATTTATCTCACTAACATTGTAATGCAGTTGAATCCTGAAATAATGTATTATTAAACTAACAACTGAATGCAAGTCAGGTCAATAGTTTATGAAACATCCCATTCTCAGTATCAAAATAAACGTATATCTTCATTTATATTGTTACAAAATCCACAGCAGTTCTCATTTCACCAGCTATCGATGGCCCTCAATAATTACATTATTTGATGGAGAAAATCTATAGTCTCTTGAATATTGCAGCAGATATGGAAGTTTCACATATTAATTATACGGTAAAACACTATTGTCTTTGCGCACTGTCATTTGTCAAAATCTTGTTTCGATATCTCAAAATATTTGTAAGATACGAAGAATTTATGAATATTTCATTCTAGCTTATTCACTGACGCTCGAGTTTGTGATGGAGCACTTAACAAGCATTCCATTTTCTCGAGATTGGAAACAGACAAGCTGTATCCCTCCAAGTTTAAAGATTAATTCAATATATTGCCTACATTTCGTCAACAACGTCATCCAACGTAACAAGCACTGAACACAAATTCACAGCGACACCTGTTTTCAATTGCAAACTCTGAATTTCTTGCATTAGTTTTCCTATTATTGAAACATCGCAATGACTATGACCGTGAATGGAATGATAGGCAGTTTGCCACGAAACTGATGAATCACACTTGCTACCGAATAGTTTCTTTATAGTCGTTTCAGAAAGATCGTAGATCAGCCAGCTTGCTGTTCAACACGCAGTCAAGCGACACTGCCAGATTCCGCGTCGAATAATTCTGTGATCACCTGCTGATGCCCACAGCACACGCTGCCAACTAAGCTTCCCTCCACTCGCTCCTACTGAACTGTCAAAAGTCGCAACTTATTTTAAATGCACTATAACATTCGTTTGACTAAAATGTAAGAGCTTTATAAATGATTTGTGATTTTTCTTCACTTTTCTGTACAAACTGACTAGTGACAAGAGTCCCCAATCACTGAGTAACATTGTGTTTGAAACTTAAAGCTTTGAATGTAACTGGTAATGCCTTGTTTTATTTCAGCCAATTACTTGTGTGTCGAGATTATTACGTATATTTTAGACAGTATATGCTGTAGCAGCCAAGAACATCAGTCAATATCAGCTGCTGTGTTTATGTGAGCTTTGCACACCAGTCACCAGAGGCACTACATTTTATTTTGTTCTCTGTGTGCAGTGCAACATTCTGTGAATGTTTTACAGGGTACTATGAAGTACCTTCCTCTGTGTTTACTGATTAACAAATGTTACCTATTCCTGGTAGACTGGAGTTCATATTTCGTATAACTGGTTGAGTATCTCGAATGTGCAATTAAAGCAGTTTGCATGGCTAGCAACTAATTGATCTGACATCTCAGCATTGTGACTCGCTGTAAGATTACCTTCATTGTGGGCTTATAATCCTCCATTATGGTTTATGCAGGTAGAAGTAAGTTTTTGTAACGTCAGAACAACTACAAGTTTGATCAAATTTGCCTTGGTGGTCAGCCAGTTCCATTATCATTATGCAGTTGAAGTCAAATACATAATAACTGCACTACCAATTTCTGTGACAAACTCAAGGCCAAATTGAGTCACAGGTTTTCTGCCTCCAAAGAAGAGCACGTGCGACAAGTCTTAACACAAGAAAATAGCGGAAACAGAAAACCATCGCAGTATCTATGGCACTTACACAGTAAAGTCGATACAAGCACTGAACCTGATACCTTACTACATACAATGTGAAGTAAGCCATATTCCAGCCCAGATGAAGGCTATAATAGCGTTTCCAATGGAAATGGTGTTAAGACGCTGAACCAGAGCTGGCTGATAGATTACAGTATGAAATAACACCAAATTCAATCAGTGCAGTGGCAGCGCCATGCAACAGCGCTTTATCATCACAAGTAAGATTGAAGCTCTGGCTAAACAAATTAGTGAACTGATTTCTCATCGCAACTCCAGCAATGACAGCGGACGTTATTGCAAGAGCAAACATAGTCATTCTTGCCCAAAGTGGCACAGAGCAGCCGCTTTCTGTTTGCTGTTATCACAGAAAGTTTGGAGATCAGGCGCGCAAGTGCACCTCACCTTGTGCTTACCTGAGTGCTAGCAACAGTCAGATGTGGGCACATCCAATTGCTGATTGCAGTCTCACCATCTCTTTTTATCAGAGATTGGAAGATGGGACAAAAATTTCTTGTGGACATTGATTCAGACTTGTGTATTTATCCACATACCTTATAGCACAGTTGCTGACCACCAACTTCATTCTGCCTCTCTGCAGAAAGCAAGGAACTGATCCACAGTAACTTACGGTGCTCAATGTATCAAGATGGACTTGGGATTGCACCGTGCCTTCGCCCGCAATTTCACTGTTGCTGACATCATGGAACCCACAATCGGAGCTGACTTCCTGGCGCATTACCATCTGCTACTGGATGTAGTGAATGCAAGAGTCATCAACAGCATCACAGGCTTACAACTTTTGAATTCTGCTGCAGCACAGTGATACGCACCACCAAGCACGTCCAGGTGCAAGTTGTAAATATATCAAGCTACATGAGCAATTACCAGCTAAAACAAGATTTCCAGGATAGGTACATCACAATACTGTCCACTGCATTAAAACTATCAATGGTCCACCAGTTTCGTGCAGACCTAGGCAATTAGCTCCCGACTGCCTAGCCAACACAAAGGCAGAATTCGACTCAATGCTCAAAGAAGATATTATTCGCCCTTTTTGCAGTCCATGGTTATCATCTCTCCACCTAGTACCCAAGAAGTGTGGCTCATGGCACCCGTGTTGTGATTATCACACGTTTAGCGTTTGGACAGTTCCAGACAGAAATCCAGTGCCCTGTTAAAAGACTATGATTACAACTAATGCTGTGTGCGGTGCGACCGTGTTAAGTGTGCTAGGCTGCACAAAGGCCTTCATGTAAATTCCTGTGGCAAATGAGGACATCTCGAAAACAGCCACAATCGCGCCATTCAACTTGTTCGCGAGTCTCTTCATGACATCTGGTCTATGCTATGCTCTACAGCCTTGGCAAAGATTTTTTGACTCGGTGCTGGAAGGATTGTTATAATGTTTTACCTACCTAGATGACATCCTCGTCTATTCGGCCACTGTAGAACAGCATCAGCAACATTTGAGGGAAGTCTTTAAGCTTTTGAAGCAACACAGTGTAGTACTGAATCCTGCCAAGTGTTTATTTATCTAGCTACAGATTACATTTTCAGGCAGAAAAACAACAAATGCTCACCGTATCAGCACAATCATTTAGAGTTCATTGCCAAATTCACCATATTCTAAGGCACTGACACCATAACAGACTGGCTGTCTAAAGTTAACAGTGCAACATATGCTACTGAGTTTGCATGATTTGCAAAGACACAGGAACCTGACCACCAGCTCCAGAATCTACTGAAAGGTGAAACATCCATCCTATAGTTAAACTGGTAGACATTCCTGGTGTAGACATGAAGCCATATTGTGAAATTTAAAGGGTAAGGCCTCTTTCTTTTTTGTCATCCACGTTCTATGGATGTGACTTCGACAACCTGCACAACCTTTGTCACCCACATTCTGTGGATATGAGTTCGACAGCCTGTGTCACCCCGGCGTTAGGTCAACAACTTGCCTGGATTCAAAGCATACTGTACGGCCTAGCCTGAAAAACGACTGTCACGAGTGAACATGTGCGTGCATTCAGTGTCAGCGTAGCAAGCTACCCCCTCGCGTGGATGCACCTATGGGAGATTTTCCAGACACGAGAACACAATTTGCACAGTTGCACGTCGCCATAGTAGGTCCATTAACTGAAATTGCTCCTTTCACTCACTGGCTAGAAGCAATACAAGTCAACAATATTTTGGCAGAAATCCTAGCCTTCACCTTTTGTGTCTAACAGCATTTCACATTTTGGTAGTCTGCTGCACATCAGCAGATCGGATTACAGGAAGACATCGAAGCAATTCAGAGGCAGGTTGCTAGATTTGTTACTGGTAGGTTTGAACAACATGCAAAAATTACAGAGATGCTTTGGGATCTCAAATGGGAATCCCTGGAGGGAAAGCGATGTCCCTTACAAGGAACACTACAGAGAAAATATCGAGAACTGGCATTTGAAGCTGACTGCAGAACAATTCTACTGCCGCCAACATATATTTCATATAAGGATCACAAAGATAAGATACGGGAAATCAGAACTCATACAGACGCACAGACAGTCTTTTTCCCTCACTATTTTTGTTGAGTACATAGATGTAGATGTAGAAAGCATAGACTGTGGAGAACCATTTGAATGAGAACTATTTATTCAACTCAGCATATTCTGCAGTGCTATTCATCACAGTACAAAAAGCTACCACCCAGCAAGCAAGAGCCTAAGTGAACATTGGCACCATTCTTTGAAAGGAAGCGCCAATGTGTCATGACATTACAGTAGTTGGATAACAGCCTTAATATGGTCCTGCTTGGTCTTTGCAACACATGTGCACCGGACTTTGCTTCTAAACCAGTGGAGCTCGTGTATGACAAAGCACTACGGCTCCCTGGCGAATTCGTCGACCCAAGTTCTGTACAGCTCACTGATCAGGACCTGACAGACTACATTTGTCACCTGGAGGAACATAACTGCTTGCATTCGCTCTCATCAAACACCCGAACATAACATGAGATCAAGCACGGACTGTGTCAACCCAGCATTACAACCATCTTACACAGGCTCACATCGTGTCGGCGAAAGAAAAGCACAAATTCCAGTGAATGGCAAAATGACCACAGTCTCAACTGACAGAGTGAACCAACTTGTGTGTTCCCAGAAGTATCTCCAACATACATACTGCATAACCAGCCTCAGCCTCATCGTCAAGCACAACCACATCCACCCAAAGCAGACGTACTAACTGCATCCAGAACACACTCTAGATGTCGACCGCATCTCCCAGCCAGACTTTTGGATGATGCTCCGCTTCCCCTGAAAAAGCTGATGTAGTGACCAAGATCTAAGTTACTGTCAGCTGACATGTCTACTTGAGCTGTCCGAGTTCACTCACCAGTTGCCAGAGGTGCTGGTTTTTGCTCTGTTCTCTGTGTGCAGTGGGACACCCCATGAATGTCTTATAAAATTCCCGGAAATTATACACGGTTGCTTTCAAACTCACCTCTTGTGCTAACTAGCCTGAAATATTATCAAGTAGATTGTTCTGTGTTTAACTGTCAATAAATGTTATTTGCTCCTGGTACACTGGAGTTCGTATTTCATACAAATGGCTAAGTATAACATGTAATAATTATATATCTAAAAACAAAGATGATGTGACTTACCGAACGAAAGCGCTGGCAGGTCGATAGACACACAAACAAACACAAACACACACACAAAATTCAAGCTTTCGCAACGAACTGTTGCCTCATCAGGAAAGAGGGGAAGGAGAGGGAAAGACGAAAGGATGTGGGTTCTAAGTGAGAGGGTAAGGAGTCATTCCAACCGCGGGAGCGGAAAGACTTACCTTAGGGGGAAAAAAGGACAGGTATACACTCGCGCACACACACACATATCCATCCACACATATACAGACACAAGCAGACATATTTAAAGACAAAGAGTTTGGGCAGAGATGTCAGTCGAGGCGGAAGTGAAGAGGCAAAGATGATGTTTAATGACAGGTGAGGTATGAGTGGCAGCAACTTGAAATTAGCGGAGATTGAGGCCTGGTGGGTAACGGGAAGAGAGGATATATTGAAGAGCAAGTTCCCATCTCCGGAGTTCGGATGGGTTGGTGTTGGTGGGAAGTATCCAGATAACCTGGACGGTGTAACACTCTGCCAAGATGTGCTGGCCGTGCACCAAGGCATGTTTAGCCACAGGGTGATCCTCATTACCAACAAACACTGTCTGCCTGTGTCCATTCATGCGAATGGACAGTTTGTTGCTGGTCATTCCCACATAGAATGCATCACAGTGTAGGCAGGTCAGTTGGTAAATCATGTGGGTGCTTTCACATGTGGCTCTGCCTTTGATCGTGTACACCTTCCGGGTTACAGGGCTCGAGTAGGTGGTGGTGGGAGGGTGCATGGGACAGGTTTTACACCGGGGGCGATTACAAGGATAGGAGCCAGAGGGTAGGGAAGGTGGTTTGGGGATTTCATAGGGATGAACTAACAGGTTACGAAGGTTAGGTGGACGGTGGAAAGACACTCTTGGTGGAGTGGGGAGGATTTCATGAGATCCATCCTTCATGAAATCCTCCCCACTCCACCAAGAGTGTCTTTCCGCCGTCCACCTAACCTTCGTAACCTGTTAGTTCATCCCTATGAAATCCCCAAACCACCTTCCCTACCCTCTGGCTCCTATCCTTGTAACCGCCCCCGGTGTAAAACCTGTCCCATGCACCCTCCCACCACCACCTACTCCAGCCCTGTAACTCGGAAGGTGTACACGATCAGAGGCAGAGCCACATGTGAAAGCACCCACGTGATTTACCAACTGATCTGCCTACACTGTGATGCATTCTATGTGGGAATGACCAGCAACAAACTGTCCATTCGCATGAATGGACACAGGCAGACAGTGTTTGTTGGTAATGAGGATCACCCTGTGGCTAAACATGCCTTGGTGCACGGCCAGCACATCTTGGCACAGTGTTACACCGTCCGGGTTATCTGGATACTTCCCACCAACACCAACCCATCCGAACTCCGGAGATGGGAACTTGCTCTTCAATATATCCTCTCTTCCCGTTACCCACCAGGCCTCAATCTCCGCTAATTTCAAGTTGCCGCCACTCATACCTCACCTGTCATTCAACATCATCTTTGCCTCTTCACTTCCGCCTCGACTGACATCTCTGCCCTAACTCTTTGTCTTTAAATGTCTGCTTGTGTCTGTATATGTGTGGATGGATGTGTGTGTCTGTGTGCGCGCGTGTGTATACCTGTCCTTTTTTCCCCCTAAGGTAAGTCTTTCCGCTCCCGGAATTGGAATGACTCCTTACCCTCTCCCTTAAAACCCACATCCTTTCGTCTTTCCCTCTCCTTCCCCTCTTTCCTGATGAGGCAACAGTTTGTTGCGAAAGCTTGAATTTTGTGTGTGTGTTTGTGTTTGTTTGTGTCTATCGACCTGCCAGTGCTTTCGTTCGGTAAGTCACATCATCTTTGTTTTTAAGATATATTTTTCCCACGTGGAATGTTTCCCTCTATTATATTGATACATGTAATAATTATAGTTTTTCACATGGCTAAGCAGCTAGTTCCTTCAACAGAGACTTTTTTTCTCACACAATCTACTTCTCTTCTGACGTTCAGAGATCACTTTAGCAGAGGGTCAATCCATACCAAGCGGTCCAGCACTGGTTGTTTGACTATCTCGGAATAATTTTATATTTGCCGAGTGAATTCCCCAATGTTTAGTAGTCACAAAAATATTTTTTTTTTAAATTATTGTTTATTATTTTGAAATGGCAGCCATATTTGTTCCAGGCCGCAAGCGTTTTTTCGTATTTGCAATCATCTACATTTTTTACAATTATTCAGTAGAGGATAGTCCTCAGCCTTCCAGATAAAATGCATTTAGTTCAACACACTCTGGGCTACAAATTAATATCATTATCACTTAGATGAATGTATTCTTTAATATATTTTTAATAGTTCAAAGTTATCAGCCACAAATTAAAAAACTCAATTTTTGAACAGTAGTTTTCCAAAGAAAGATTAATTTCTCAGCTTTAATATTTTTTCTCCTATTACACTATATAGTATAGTTACTTTTTATAGAGTATCAATGGTGAGCAGCTTACACTTTAAAAAAATACACAATTTTAAAAAATGGATTTTTTAAAATTTTTCCATTTTGTGGCCTGCAGTATCTTTATTGGGGGACGAGATAAAATTCTGAAAATTTCACAGTTAATAGACCTTCCTGATATCAAACTTCAGTATAAATTTCAACTTTGAGATTCAATTGGAAGTTACAGAAAAAAGATTACAAACACAAGTCAAAAACGCGTTTTTTAACATCTGCGATATCTGGTAGGCTAATCAAATAAAAGTATACCAACTGCATAATGTAACACACCACATTACACTAGCTAATGATTATTTGTCGAAACAATGCTGTGGCAATTGTTTCAGCAGGCTGACAATTGCCTATACAAGTCTGATTGTCGTCTTCCCCCTTACACCAACAATTGTCTCCTCACACTTATTTAGCTAGAAGTTCTTGAAGTGTGCAGTTGGAAAATGGTGTCTCAGGGTTCTGTTGGTGTTGTGATTAATGAAGCGTGTCACAAAAGTATGTATGGAGTGTATCCTAAAGACATTCCTTTAATCGAAGATTACAGTAAAGAAGGAAAAAGTGTTACTTACGAGTTGGCCCAGAGGTCAAATCAACATGCAAGTACCATAAAATGAAATATTTAAAAAAATTTCATCGCCTTTTTGGTCAGTCTTGCATGGAACCTTTTGAGAAACTTAAGAAACCTATAACAAAAGGTCTGCGAGAAATAACATTTGATAATTATTCTAAAAATAAAAGCCCTTTTGTAAATCTCATACCAGGAAAATCATTGCGTCCAACGTGTTATTCTAAGATATTTGTAACTCACAAGAGAAAGGATAGTGAAACCTCAGATACAGAATTTTGTGGCTTATCAGCAACCATTAAAAAAGTAGATACAGCTTGTGAAGTCCTGGGTATATCGCCTGCTAGTAAAATTAGAAAACTGAGTCAAGATAAAAGACCAAGTGCCTTGAATACAAAATTTGAGAAAGTGGCAGCTACAGTCAAAAAGAATTTGGAAGTTTCATTTCAAAATACAATTTGTACTAAAACAGATGGAAGTTCTAAAACTTCACCAACCAAATATGATAATTTGATAGAAAAACTAAACGCACCACTTCAAACAAAGAGGATAAAATTATCAGTTTACTGCTGAATTCTTGGAGTCGAGCAAAAGTTAGTGATGAATTTAATGTGTCAGAACGTCTTGTTGAGTTAACATGCCATTAGTAAAAGAACAGGGAATTTTACCAGAATTACAAAAGAAAAGTGCATCTAATTTGGTAGATGAAAACACAATCAATAAAGTTATTAAGTATTATGACGATGATGATAACGACCGTTTGATGTCTGGGAAAAAAAAGACTGTGTTTCTGTGAAAGAAAATGATTCTAAGATTCAAAGACAAAAAAGGCTAATATTGTGTAATTTAAATGAACTATTCACTAAATTTAAAAAAGAAAATCCTGACATTAAAATTGGAAGATCAAAGTTCTGTGAGTTGAGATCAAGATGGTGTATGGCAGGGGCATCTGGCACCCATAATGTTTGTGTTTGTTTGTATCATCAGAACGTAAAGTTGAAGATAGATGGGGCCAATCTTAGAGAGTTGACTATAAAGACCTTTTGGAAGTTATGGTATGCAATATTGACAGTTCACAATTGTATGATCAAGGGAAAATGTGAAGATTGTCCAGGCAAACAAGCCTTACTTGACATGGTTGAAGAATCCGAAGAAGACTATTTGATGCCTGACAATATAAAATACACACAATGGGTGACAAGACAGAACTGAAATGGTGACAGTCAGAAAATCAAGTGAAGAGTTTTTTGAAGTGTTGGTGGCTAACCTTGAAAATCTGAAAATGCAACATTTTATTGCAAAAGATCGAAGTAAATATATGAAAGACAAAAAGCAAACCTTGGCAGCTGACAAATGCTTAGTTCTTGCTGACCTTTCAGAAAATAATTCCTTTGTTGTTCAAGATGAAGTACAAGGGCACCACTGAGTAAACAAACAGGCCCCAATTCATCCACTTGTATTCTATTATAAAGATGAACTAATGAGCCACAGCTTTTGTGTCATAAGTGACTACCCTGAACACAACACTAAAGCAGTGCACATTTTTCAAGTAAAATTAACAAACTACATTAAACAGCACCACCCTTCCATAAAAAAACTGATTTCCTTTTTGGATGGGGCAGCAAGTCAATATAAAAACAAAAAAAATATTAACATCTCCTTTCATAAAGAAGATTTTGGGTTTGATATAGAATGACACTTTTTCACTTCATGCCATGGGTAGAATGCTTGTGATGATGTCGGGGGTACAACAAAGCGAGCCGTCACAAAAGCCAGTCTGCAGCGGACCGATGACAATCATAACACCTCAAGAAAATCTCTTCATTGTTTTGTATCCCATTCACACAACTTACTGAAGTGTAAGATCACATCAACTTCGCCTGATAGTGAACTTCATCAGTGTGGAAAACTTGTATAACTGGTTCTTCAAAATAAAGACTTAGTGGCTTGAGTTTACGATGAACAGTGGGTGGATTGGCGAAGTTGATACTATTGACTGTCAAAACCAAGATTTACATGTTTTATTTTATCACCCTCCAGGACCAAGGACATCTTTTAAAAAAATTGAGAAGGATCAAATTTGGATGCCACTTAAAAATGTACTAAGGAAGCTGTCTCCCATGGAATTTACAACTGTGACTGGGCAAACTTATAATCTAACACCCAAACTGAGTGAACAAATTTCTTAAATGTTCAGTGAGAGATGTACTAAAAACAAATAACAAGAGAACAATATAATGTAATTAGTAGGCTTATTTTCAATAAAAAAGTAATCATAGATATGATTAAATTATATACTGTAACTGATATATTTTATTTCATAAGCCTAGAATCACAGACGTTAAAAAAATGTATTTTTGACTTATGTTTGTATTTTTTTTCCCCATAACTTCCAATTGAATCTCAAAGTTGACATTTATACTGAAGTTTGGTATCAGGAAGGTCTATTAACTGTGAAATTTTTAGGTTTTTATCTGGTCCCCCAACAAAGATATTGCAGGCCACAAAATGGAAAAATTCAAAAATCCATTTTTTTTTAAATAGCGATTTTTTTAAGCGTAAGCTGCTCACCATTGATACTCGATAAAGCTGAGAAATTAATCTTTCTTTGGAAAACTACTGTTCAAAAATTGAGTTTTTTAATTTGTGGCTGATAACTTTGAACTATTAAAAATATATTAAAGAATACATTCATCTAAGTGATAATGATGTTAATTTGTAGCCCAGAGTGTGTTGAACTAAATGCATTTTATCTGATAGGCTTAGGACATTCCACTATTGAATAATTGTGAAAAATGTAGATGGTTGCAAATACGAAAAAAACGCTTGCGGCCTGGAACAAATATGGCCACCATTTCAAAATAATAAACAATAAATTTTTTTAAAAAATATTTTTGTGACTACTAAACATTGGCGAATTCACCCAGCAAATATAAAATTTTTCTGAGATGGTCAAGCAACCAATTATTTTTTTCTTGGACCACTTGGTATGGATTGACCCCAGAGACAGAAAAAAAAATAATAATAATTAAAAAAAATACTAATAAGGCAAGTATAAGGAAGTCAGAGAACATAAGATCCAACAAATGTAGACAAAAACGGTGGATAGTACATACAACTCCATTGCATGTGTAGTTATACAAAGAAGTTCCCCTGTACAACTGTACCCCACTTGTCCACGTAAAAGACCCTTTATTCACAGAGATGTACATCACACATACTCATAGAATTTCTGCTGTGAAGTCATCAGACAACTGTCTTACGAACCAGGGCTGAGAATGTTACACACAAGTAGTCAAATTTGTGATATATTTACCACAACAAGTTTCGGGACTATGTCATGCCATTACCAAGTGCTTGAAGTTTAACCCCATCGGGCACTGTCGAAAGCAAAAAGCCAGCAGCAAACATGCATTGTCAAACATAAAACGCTTCCTTGACACTCAATACGTGTGCATAATACTCTCACAAGCCTCAGTTGTAGTGGCATGGAAACTTTAAGCACTTTATAATGGGATAACAGAGACCCAAAACACTGTGCTAAGCATATCACACATCAGACAACTTGTACGTAACATTCTCAGTACTTATATAATTCTCTTCAGGGCTGCTTGAAAGCAGCAATTTACAAAGCTGTTGTACAGTGGCCTGGCACTACTGGGATTTCACAGGCTAAGAATGTGTGTGGCTGCCCAGTAGCCAATTCATCACACTGTAGATGGCCAAAGGCCCATGTGCTTAAGTGTCAACCTATGCAACAAAAAAGCATTGCAGCAATCTATATATTCTCAATCTTATGTTGTACCGCAATTTTAGTATGTTTATCATTAATAATAACTTCAACTACACATCTTTGTTATCTTGACCTGACACTTACTGAGTGAATTTTAAGATACTGTAATAACTGAAACATGTGGCTGAAAGATGTATAAGGAATTCAATCTCGACTTTCATTGCTATATATGTGTTAAGGTCTTTAGACAGCTTTTAACATTCTGTCATTCTTCTACACTCAAGACTAGAAAATTCAGAAAGTTGCCTATTAGCTTGCATAACTAAAATTAAAAAATGCAAAATGTAGAAGGACTGTTCCCTCATTTCATTTCATACATACCAATATCAGTATTTTTTTTATTTTTTATTTATGCTGCAGTTACCAAAATACTCAATACATTAGAAACACTTAGAAAGGACAGCCTGTTCTGCTGATCAGACACGATATTGTGCCTGTAGTGTGACAACTTCTAAAATAACTATTACTACCAAACAACATACAAAATCATTGTGCCTGTCATCTACGATACTACTGATGAAAATATGGCAGCTAATTCCTCATCTGCAAGTTAAGTGCCCATTCAAAACTAAAATTAAGTGGTTCGCACAAACCATGCAATGAATTATATACACCTACAAGATGCAACAAAAAAAACAAGAGGTTGTTCCATTATATAATGAACAGATAACTACCAAACAGGTCTTGTTTCCGAGCTTCAACCAGCTTCTCGTTTCCAGGGAAAATACTCACTGGTGGAGAGCAAAAAGGGAGAAAGAAAGAAAGAACAACATTAAAGAAGAAGAAAAAGGAGAAGGACTTGACAAGTCTATCTCTATAGTTATGATTTTTTCTCAAAAGTTATGCATGCACAATGGCTGTAAATAAGCACTGTACAGATGTTCACAATATGAAAATGACGTATATGGGATATCAATTGAAAATAGAAACAAATTTTACTATAGGGTTTAAACTTATAAAACAAAGCTAAAAAGTTTCACAACACGCAATGAACATCAAAGAATGTGAAAATGCAAGAAGCCACATACTCTGCAAATAGTATGCCAATGAACACACTATTGGAGTCATACCAGTAGTCACAATGAATCATCTACGGATATAAATATTTTATTACATATTCTTGTTATTACACATTCAATGCTTTAAACTTTTGTGTGTTTTCTTGCTTATTCACAGAATTGGCATACACACAGTTACAACACCAACTGCAGAAACAAGTGTAAGAAAAATAATGCTCAGAAGTGCTTTAAATGCTGAAACATAGACAAAATGATTGTAGCATTCCAAACAGATCAGTTACTACTACAAACATCAGTATCACAGTAGATAAAATAATGTGCCTGCACAAATACACAGAAAGAACAATAAATTACTTTTAAGCACACAAAACATTTAAAATTGGAGAAGATAATGTACAGACAACTTTTCATAAAATGAAATATGTACAAAGAAACTTTAAAAGACTGATTTACTACGAGGATTTTATAAGGGTTTCACAAAACCTACATTCAAATCTGTTAAAAAAATAAATAAATGAAAAGGCAACTGGTGCCAACTGGGAGATACACTGCTGTCTGGAGGCAATTCTCGAATAAGAACGGTGTGAACAGGGCTAACTTTTATTGTTTTAATAATTAGTTGTTACAACAATTGGTTGATCTAGGCAAGAACGGGTACATCAGACGAAATGGAATGCATGCTAAATACACACTTGCAAAGCTGCAGCAACACAGCAGACAGGTTTACTATAACATAAATGCAAAAAATTACTTATTTTGTGACATCCATGCCAAACAGGTTTACAAGTCAATTTGCTACATCATTATCTCAACACACAAATGCTCTGTAGTGTACTGATTCACACATACTGTGAAATACTTTCTAAACATATATTCTGTTAAACTTCATGTGCAATAGCAATAAGTGAACCATTTACTTATCCTTTAAGTTCAAATTGCACAAACCTGCTGCAAATACATTTTTATGCATTTTCACTTTAGCCCTCAACTGCACCTAAGTCACATTTTCAACACACAAAATCAATATAACACGAACTTTAATGCCTTAAATCACATACTTCCAAAACAGAAGTAGCAAGTGGCTAAATAATGCCAATTTCTAACAAAAAGTTCTAGGAAGAAAGGGAGCTGCTATTTATTAGCGTTCCTATACAGGCTTTTACAGAGTCACAAAAAACTATTACACACACACACACACACACACACACACACACACACACACACACACTTGGCTCATTGATTGCAAAGGTAAATCAAGGGGATTGCTATGAACCCAGCAGAAGATTTTAGTATTTTGTTTGAAATATATTGCTATGATATAATTTTTTGAACACAACCTACGACCAGCTTAGAGACAGAAGTGATGATACTTTCTGCACGACTTGACCATCATTTTGCAGGACAATGCTCAAGCATGTACAGTGCAAGCTGTTACTGATTTGTTTGACTGATGGGGCTGCTTAGTGCTATACCACCTACTGCACTCCCCTGACTTAGGCCCTCGTGAGTTCAACTCTATTTCTAAACTGAAGAAACACTTCACAGCATTCGCTTCAGAACTGCTACAAATTCGTCGTGCAATAGACCGCGCCGCTCTAACTGTCAACACAACTGGCATTGCTAAGAGTATCCTATGACTTCCACATCGCTGGCAACAGGCTATGCACAATGCTGGTGACTGTTTTGAAAGTCAGTAAAGCTTTGAAAAGTATCTATTTTGTACGAGCTGTAAATAAATAGTTGCCACGATTAAAGTTCCAACCCTCATAAAATACATCAAGATAAGGTTCTGTTAAAATGTCTTCACCTCAGCATAGTGATGGACACCCAGATTGCAAAAAGGAAGGAAACGGTAACACTGAAGTATACCATTATAAAAAGGAATGATGAAATAGTGCCTGTTTGTACTGTCACTTTCCAAGGAGCATCCGTCATGCCAAAAGGATAGTTTACCGTACCTAGCAAGCAGGTTCCACAAAGGAAGAAGGTTGCCAAAGGAAAGGAAAGGAGGCAACACAACAGTAAGGGTTAATAAGGAAGTAACTATTGCTATTAATAATGATATAAAAAATATAAACGCACAGAGAGCCACCATGTGTCAGTAAGTGATACATACTCTGGAGATCTAGTGAAGTTGACATCTTGAGACAAAAGTAAACATGCCATCGAACAATACTAACATCTACATTTTTACAAAAGAAAATAGGGTACACAAAGAAAAGACGAAACATGTGTCTGCCTTGGTAAACTGTTTTGAAACTCCAGGTGATACAATGGAGTTTTACAAAGATGTCCTAGACAAATAATGTATGGATGTAAGACGGGAAACTTGAAAATGACAGTGTGACTGTAACACGCAATACTTTTTGTGTTTGTCATTTCTTACTTTATGTGGCACTGATGACATGATGGAAGCTTCACAATTATGTTATGATAGTTATAACTGCTATTATTGTACAATGCCACAGTATTTCTATTATTACCATTTGTATTCTCAATAAATTAAAAAAATGCAAGAATATGCATTTTACAACAACACAGGCATTTAATAAACTGTACAGCACATAAAAAATACATTGCTGAAAAAACTGGAAAACACACTTAATGTACTGTTATAGAAATTAATTTTTAATATATGTCATTACAACACTTCATTAATGTCAGTGAGATCTAGTAGTCATATAAAAGGTCAAATGCTCCAACAAACCTATCTGGGTGAAAACAGAAAAACTCATTTTATGAGAAATTGTGTGTGTTGCACTTGCAAAGTTTGAAAAAAAAAAAAAAGCTCCTCAATTATGAAGTATGGATTGGCTGAGAAATGCCTGCAAAGGCTAAGGTTAGGGTCCAAATCTTAATTCGGCATGCTGGCTGGCTAATGGAACCCAACTACAGGCCCCACATAGTGACACAAAGTTTCTGAAGCTCTTAAAAAAACTGACACTTGGAACATTGTCAGCCTACTAGTTCATATAATGTTTGCTGATTTTCTGTATGTCATCCAGGATGGAACACAGACTGGAAAAACAGCTTTCATATTTGTGAACTAACAAGAAAATGAATTCTAAATGTTCAACATACATCCCACAGTTCAGACAACAGATAGATGGGGCATAGTACACTTCTTTGATCTACTGCACATATAACCACCACCTGCTTTCCCACACACACACACACACACACACACACACACACACACACACACACACACACACAGTGTGCATTACTAATTCTCCACTTTTTCCTTCCTACTTTTCCTCTTGCATCAGTTTTGATCTATAATGGACAATGTGAGTAATTCTTCATAATCTGAGTTTTCTTTGGCACGAACATTCCTTCATTAAGTTGCTGGCTGCATTTTTCTTCCCTTCTTGTCCATAGATATTTCTGATTGCTTCTAGCTCCAGGAACCCATGAAATCCACATACATCATTTCCCAAAGTTCTACATTCTCTTCTGTAGTGTTCATTTATTGCCACTTCTTTTTGATGCTCAAGCTGCTTTTTCTGCTATAAAGTGGTTACTAGTTTCTTGTCAAGTCCACTGTCATTAATTTTTTAAAGACGGAATTAAAGAATTAAAACTTTCATTTTCCTATAATGTCTATTAATCTGTTACATATACTCCAATTAATGTAACTTTGTGATTGACGTTACAAAGAGCTAAATGGTGGGGGCAGCCACCCACCAATTGTTCTTTCTCAATCGCAATGTGTTCACTGTGTTACCTGTTTGGCACACGCATGCAGAATTTTGTCTACTGTGGCTGCCTCACACCTGTAACACTGCCCCTGCCACTACAATCTGTCGGTCATAAAGTTTGTTTTAATCACAGTATGATTCTTTTTTGTTACACAGTTCACTAGTTTTTCAACATTTGCTTGGTATTTAATTATCTTAGTGCCACTGCAAGCAATTTGACCCCAATCTAAATTGTTTTCTGGCTGTAACATTATGAAAGTAGAATGATGGCTGTTAAGTTGAACAGATGTCATATGAAACACTTGCAACAATTGAAACAACATTACCTGCTTATTGTTGCACCCACTAAAAGGATTTCTTGCCTCAGCTGTTGTGTGTTGACTCAGCTTTTGTTAGTGTATTGCCATATCATGTGCCATTGAATTACATTACAAGTAGAGAATGTTTTAGTGGTCCGGACATACAATTTTTAATATAAAATATTTTCAAATACTGTTTATTTCTGTTGATATAACAAATTTTAAATGAAGAAGAAAAATTCAATGACATATCATCTGATGACACTGGAGGATTGGTGCTATTATTTATGAAGACAATGAATCGGCTGAACATTCTGAGGACGACGTTGAAGATTTGCAAACTATTGTTCCTGAAGTTGATGACATCTCAAAATCAATATTTTCATGTACATATATTTCATCCGTCATTTGTTTACAACAGTAATAACAATAATAATAATACGAATAGTAATCCCACTGTTTTCACGTGTAGAAATGGAAAAGAAATGGGAAAAAATCTTGAGAGATTACATAGGAAGCAGCCAGCACATAACATACTGAAGATGACTCCAAGTCCTAAATGGCATAGTGTAAGGAATGTTAATATCATGCAGTCAGCATCTGTATTACGTATGAAGCCCAGTGTTATCCAGAATATTTTGAAGTGGATCAACAAAGAAAGTAACATTACTTTCGGGAACAAATGGAGAGCTCTTGGAAGTAAAGAATTTGAACATCATCTAGATATGACTAGAAAATTTGAATGACAGAATGGAAATTATTTGTTGTACCTTCATGGTTAGTAAGCTGGATTATTCAAAGGATCACATAAATAATTTCAACAACATAGATCATACAGTTCATTGTCGACAGCCATCTGCATTGGTCAGCAAGTTGACTGCAACTGGAAGGAAGAGAAAACAGAGTTTCGGACTGTTATTAACAATTTTCAGTTGAAGAGATGGACTGCCACACAATCAAAACAGAATTGGAAGAAGTTCATGTAGGCTCTGCTCCATCATGAAGGCCATTTACTTTTGGATTAATGAATTTAAATGCAGTTGGAGAAGCGCTGAAGATGAGCTGTGCTCTGGCCATGCAATTGAGGTCACCACAAAGGAAAGTACTGAGAAAATCTGGTATGTGGTAACGCAAGCCCACTGAATAAAAATTTGTGAGATTGATGAAATAAGGCACTTCAAATGAGTGAGTGCACAATATCCCGCATGGAGAATTGTCTGCGAAGAAGCTGTGTGCGAGGTAGGTGCCACCATTGCTCACAGTCGATCGAAAGTGTATCCAGCATAACACTTCAAAGCCATGTCTGGCACTATTTAATCACTATGTGCAAGACTTTTTGCACTGGTATGTGACTGTTTATGAAACCTGGGTCCATCATTACACACCAGGGTCAAAACGGTGGTCAAAACAATGGACAAAAGCTGACGAAAGTGCACCAGAGAAGGCAAAGAACATTTTGTCAGCTATTGAGGTGACGGCCATTGTTTTTGGGATTCCTAATGAAAAATCGTCATAAAATCTTCTTGGTTTTCAAGCCACATCAATTCCAATAAAATTCTTGAGCTTTCGATGGCTACTTCCGCCATCATTGTCTGGAGTAAAACTACAGTCTGCTGGGGCTGGCACTATTTCCTGCTTATATACCTACGATTACGGCCGATGGCACCAACCAGAGAGGGCTGAAACAATGTGTGCGCAGAAGATGAGTTGGGTAGCTCATAGCAGCTCTGGCCCGCCATGGGACTGAATGATGTCAGGTGGCACGATGAGCTTGAGCCACATTTGGAACTGCCGCTCCCCCTCCCTGCAAGTGTTAAGCATGTGGTGTTACTTTCCTTTCAACGTCCAAAGCCCACCCCCACGCCCAACTCAGTGTGTAGCCTTTGTCTCTGTTGAAAATGTTGCTGTTCATTCTAATCCCAGCCGCCTCTCTTACAACAGAGGAGCTGCTGCTGCTGCTGCTGCTGCTGCTGCTCTCACAAGGGACACCAGGCACATGAAAAGCTCTATTGTCTTTAACAGGGTGCAACATATCTCTTATCTTGGGGATGGGCCAGAACACTTGTCTCAATCCATGTCTAAGCAGTACATGTCCTAACTTGCTGCTCGCTGCTCCACTGATTCACCAGGTGTCTTCCTTATAAAAATGTCTGCAATGTCTCTTTTGCTGTAGCCATTCTCCCTGAACAAGTACCTCAAATGCTGCAATTCCGACTGCAGGTGGTCGTCGTCAGAAATAATTCTGACTCTGGGTATTAACGTGTTCAGGACTACTTTCTTGTGTACAGGGTGGTGAAAACTACCGGTTTTTAAGTATCTGTCAGTTTACACTGAATGACCGAGCCAGCCTCCTGCCTACCGCTCAACTAAAACATCTAAGAATGGTAGCTTGACATTCTTCTCCATCTCGATGGTAAATTTAATGTTGCGATGGACACCATATATGTGATCCACGAAATGCTGCAGTGTATTTTCACGGTGAGGCCATATCAGAAACATTTCATTGATGTACCTAAGGAAGCAAGACGGACATAACACTGCAGAGTTCAGAGCTGCTCCTCAAAGTGTGCTCCATCAAGAAATTCACTACTGCAGGATACAGTTGGGAGCCCATTCCTGTGACATCTGTCATTTCATATTTGTCACGGTACAAGAAGTACATTACAATTGCGTAGGCTTCCGCAGCTATGTTGTTGTTAGAACATGATGGAACAGCTTGACGATTCCAGGTGGAAACTGTTGGGCCAAAAGATCCAGCATGTCATACTGGCACCCTCGTAAAAAGTGACCCCACGTCCAGACTAATCATTACTTCATTTTAACCTATTTTCAGTTTCTTGAGTATTTCAGCAAATGGCTTTGGGTGTTGAAAGGAAGCAACGCTGGATGCTTTACCGCTTGTAGGGAGGCGGGAGTGGCAGTTTTAAACGTGGCACCAGCCCACGTGCCACCTGACGTCACTGTCTCGCACCAGGCTAGAGCCCCTTGTATCTCTCCAAACGTAATAGATACAAACATGCCGTTTGGACAGTGAATTGCAGGGACAGGGGCTACTTGACTACATCACATTTCATGTTTGTGCTACGTTTTTATTACAGAGATTTAGCGTAACATGATGGGCTTAAAAAGACGGTTTCAAATATGTGTGTATCATAATATTTAGGTGAATAGTTTTTGAGACACAGATATGTTACTGTATTGTATTCGTCCTTCGAAGCGTTGTTGTCCAATGCGACCTTTCCTGTTGACCACTGAGGAACTTCACAGGGAAGGCGCTGTTTCCCTGCTTCACAATAACGCCGCAAGGTGACACACGAGGTAGCTGGAGAGCAGGGTATAAATGTGCGGCTGGGGTAGTGAGACATTGCATTTCTGTCACTGTTTCTTGGAGCAGACATGTACACCAACAAAGATAAGTTAGATATGCTTCTAGTGTGCGGTGAAAGCAGAATAAATGCTGTTACAGCGATACGGAGAGCTGTATCCTGATCGTGAGTGTCCTACACACCAGCTTCTTGCATGTATTTGCTTATAAACTACTTGAATCGGAATCATGGAATGCCATACAGAGGACAAGGCAGAAAACTGCAACTGGCGAGGTACACAAAGAGGGCGTTCTAGCGTTGGCGCATAACGACCCTAATGATCGTCGCGATGTATCGCCTCAGAATGTTGTATAAGTCAGAGAAGTGTTCTACGCATATTGCACTGGCATAGATTTCACCCGTTTTATCTCTCATTACAAGCACTATCTGCTGTGGATTTCGAATGGTGCCAGGAATTTTGCCCATTTGCTCTGCAGCGCCTACAAGATGATCCAATGTTTCTCAATGGGTGCTTTTTACTGATGAAGTGACTTTCACCAACCACAGTAATGCAAACTTGCATAATATGCACTACTGGTGAATAGAGAACCCTCACTGGCAGCAGCAAGTTCAGCATCAGCAACCGTGGAGTGGCATCATCGGAATGTCATTGTGGGGCCGTACATCATTCCAAGTATACTAAATGGCAATAACTATGCACAGTTCCTGCGAAATGTTCTGCCCATTCTGCTGGAAGCGGTACCACTAACTATGCGTCCGTGCATGTGGTTCCAACATGACGGCTGTCCTGCTCACTCTTCCCATGTGGCTACAGAGCTGTTAAATGAAAAATTCCCAGATTGTTGGATAGGACAACGTGCTGAAGTGAAGTGGCCAGCCCAATCTCCTGATTTGATCCCTCTTGATTTTCTTCTGTGGGGAGCAATCAAACAAATTGTATGCTCAAATACCAAATACACCAGACGATATGAAGCAACGTATCATCAAAGCGTGTGCTGATATCTCACGTGACACCCTCGCAGCCATTCACAAATCATTCGAATGGCAACTACAAATGTACATTGCAGCAGAGGGTAAGCATTTTGAGCACATGCTTCAGTAGAGTTTTGTATCATGTACAGTATGTGTTTTTCATCTTTGTGTGTATTTGCTTCGTATCAATATATTTTCAAATAAAAAACAAAAATGTATGAAATAATTGGGACCAATAAGGGCATCCTCATTTACATTTGTATTTCTGTTACTTAAAATGTATCAACATCTTGTAGTATTTTAACACTGTATGTTGTCTACTATTTTGGTATCACAGTTGTCAAATAACTGAATAATATTTGCGCGACATGATCAGTTAATTTTTGCGCAAAATATCGCAGTATGCAGTGCTTTTTTTTTTCCAAAAAAAGTTTGAGGGTGCTCCGACATTGGATATAATGCAGTGAAAATTACTTATAACCTTATAACTGAAGCACGGGATACCACCAGTCTCCTTTTAGCCATGACGTCATCAACATGCCGAACTTAAAAAAAAAAAAAAAAAAAAAGTATTGGACTCTTCAGTTGACTTTAAGCTCAAATGAAGCAGGCAATACCAAGTCAATTTCGGTATCAAAATCATTGAATACTTGGTTCTTTTTCGCGACTTTATAAGCAGCGAAATATATTTACTGTCACCTCCTGTTCATTTTGAAACGCACTAATGCAAGAATTTTCCATAGTCTTCTGTTTGGCATGAAGTATTATTTGGGCAGCAGCTTGATGAGCAGATCTTTCTTTATGTTTAAATATTTTTTACGCAAAGAAACCATTTCTTCTTTTCTGGAACCACCTGAAGATGACACAGATACTGTAGCCCAAGGCTGTGCAATGTTCATGCATTGTTTATTTCTTTCTACGCCTAAACTTTCAACTTCTTTGCAAATTCTGCAGCCAAGTTTTGTGTTTGAAACGATCAACCAGTCATTTTTCTCACAAAATGCAATTTCTTGTTCCAAAGTCCAACATTCTGGATGATCATTTAATTTTCTATCGCGCACATGTTAGTTCACTGCATTTTCACACGTAGGTTCAGTGCTCAGGTTTACAGTTTCACTTTCGTCATCCACTGATGTTGAACTTCCTGACTTTTCACCGACATACAAATTATTGACAGTTTTTGGTTTTTTAGATGCAGGAGAACAAGTAAAATAGTTTGTTAGTTTTCTGCTCATCTCTCACCGCCAACTTAACTTACAAGTTGCAACGAAAGACAGAACACACTGTAAAACTTCGCAAAACCGCGAAGGATCATTGTAGCAGGACCGTAGAGACATCTATCGGTAGCTCGGCATTTGAGCGTACGCATATCCGTTTAGCACTACCATCACCCACTATTAGCGGGCCAGGGCAATACATGCTTGTCGAACTGGCTGCCAGCGATTCAGTTGTCGAAAACGGTTGCTGCAGCTCCGAAATGCTTAAAAGAGTCAATGACATCGCTTTTCCCACCAACAACTGCACTGGTATCGTTCGTATTGCAATTACCAACAAGGAAAAATTAAATAAAAAATTTACGTCCGTGAAATAAATCTTTGGCACTCTTCCAAGTTCTCAACATCGTAAAAAAATTACTTTGTCGATGAAAAAGTTTAGGGGTACACGTCCCCCAGCGTTTCCCCAGAAAAACAGCACTGGCAGTATGTATTACTATTGTCGGGTAAATGGGCGTGTTTGTGCAAGGCCGAACTCGCAATGTTTACCATGTACTCTACACAACAGGAAAGGTCGCAATGGACAACACCGCTTCAAAGGACAAACACGATACAAGACCGTATCTGTGTCTCACACTATTTGCCTAAATATTATGATATACACATACTTGAAATCATCTTTTTAAGCCCATCAAGTTACGCTAAAATTTAACACAGGGTTCATTTAAAAAAAAAAAAAAACAACCAAAGATGGCCTCATATCTCTGTAATAAAAAATAGCACAAACATGAAATGTGATGTCCCTGCAATTCACTGTCCAAATGGCTTCTTTGTATCTATTACAGTTGGGGAGATACAAGGGGTGTTATGACTTAGCTGCCTCACCCCGTGCAAGTGGGAAATAGTGCCAGCCCTGGCAGTCAATAGTTTTGCTCCTGACAACTATGGCAGAGTGAGCTCGAGAATTTTATTTGAATTGACACGGCCTGAAACCACGAAAATTTTAAAATTAGTCACATCACCGCGAAGACTCTGAGAACGCAATAATGCTCGTTCATTACTTAGAAAAAGGCAGAACCATATACTTGGTCTTTGAATTGGTGCCTCATCCACTATTCACCAGAGTTTTTCCCCAAGTGATTTCTTCCTGTTCCCTAACTTGAAACTTTGGCTTTTTGGGAAGAAATTTTCAACAAATGTGGCATTGCAGTCAACGAGTATTTTGCAGTCTGACAGAACCTATTTTTCCAATGGAATGAAGAAGCTGGAGGATCATGGAGTAAAACATACAGCCCCTGAAGAAGACTATGTCAAGAAATAAGATGAGTTGTTTATGAAACAAATTTTTCTTCTTGCTTTTTTTTTTACCAGACTTATCAAATCACCCTCATATAATTGCAGCAGTGTATAAAGGTCACAATGAGGGCGTAGTAAATTTATGTGACAAAAAGAACTGTCAACCTATTTTCAACAGTTTTATGGCTTCACAGAAACATCATGCTGCATTCGGTTCAATGACGCACAGCAACAATGAAGAATCGTAGACCCGATAAATTAGCTCCTACAAGGGATATATCTGTATAGTGTAGAAGCACATTAGATGATGCATATGAACCCCGTAGGAATATTACAATTGATTGACAACTGGTAAATTTTAGGGGCAGGTATTCTTTTTGTCAGTACATTCCCTTCAAAACCCAAAAGCATGTTAACAACTTTGGAGATGACAAAGGAATTGGAATGGAAACAAATTACTTCTTATGCTTCACGTCTCTTCAGAGTCTTCGAATCAGTTACAGTATTTTCCAATTGCGTAAAAAGGCGCAAGGTAGTGACACTGCTAATTAGTGAGGACCTAAATTACAAAATGTATGACTAGAAGATAGTCCATGCTTAAGTTTTACATTAGTACCCTCAGTGCTTTCATAATTTGGCTACACTTAAATCTTGAATGGAAGAAAGAAACCAATTACAAAATAAATTCTTGAACTGGGAACATCTCTTGTACAGAAAAATTGCAGTTGGGATAGCAAAGTTCCTCCTCTTCCTTCAGCACAAGTACAAAAGGGAGAAAAATGTGGATGACGCTTCCTATGCGAACATCACATGAATGGGAAAACATCCAAAAGTTGCAAGTGACCTTTCTTTTTGTCTGTAAACAACATTCAAATTTGCTTTCTTTTAAATTTAAGGGTGTCTAAGATAAAGGACAGAAAGACATCTAAAAGTGCTTGTACACTTTGTTTTCCTATTTTCAGTTCAGTAACAATTTTTTTTATCTGCTTTGCACAGGATAGAGTAACATGGAGAGCTGCATCAAACCAGTCTCAGGACTGAAGACCACAACAACAACAACACAAGAATAACTGGAATAATACTGAAAATATATCTCGCGTAAATTACTTCAGGTCTTTATGACCCCAGTGGCACTCAATGAAACAAAAACTTCTAGCAGTAGCATGGTTAACAAGACTTTCCACCAGACAAAGTTTTGTGTTTATAACAAAATGTACGCTCTTTGACATAAAACATGGCCGGGGGCCAGCCACCACAGAATCTAAGTTTCCACCGACCGTGGCATGGTAAATTAACATATACACGCTGATAATACATGCAACTCCAGCTATCTGCACAATTAGCAACACTACAGTCTGCCAAAGTTTCTGAGGAAGTCATGTCTTCTATTTGAGGTGTAATGCTACTACTTCTATGTCATTGGTCTAGAGGTAAACAGTGTGTCGTCTGAATCCAATGTCTCTCATTCAAAACCCCTCAATGTCTAAATTTTTTATAGTAAGTTTCATCTGAATGCTGAAGTCCAGACTGAATCGTAGCACAGCTACAATGCTTTTTGTCAGCTACTGTTTGTCATTCCAGATAGTATAAAATGCTTTAGTGTTGTTCAGTGATGCTCCACAAAAAATATCAACAATCTCCATTTCATGCTTGATAGCAACGGAGGCAGATGACCCACTTTCAAATGATGAGTATTGTATTACACTAATGTGCAGGACATGAGTATAGCTCAAAACTAATTTTGTAGTTTGTGATCCAATCAGAATACCTTTATATGTTGTTTAATGTTATTACTAATGCTTTATAGATCGTATCCTTTCCTTTTATAAGTGATTCTTCATGGAACTTTTTCATCAGAAATTCATATTTTTGTCAAGCCACAGTAACTGTCTCTGATTGATAATCTTAAGGTAATTTTTGGCGATAAACTGTGTATATACATTCCACTGCATGCTCTACAGCAATGCAGGTACACTGAATATATTGAGGTTCACGTGGAGACATTTGTATAGTGAGAAAGCTACGTATTCACAAAGCAGACATATTAATGCAGCAAACTGAGTTGAGCTTGTGAAAAGACTTAATGTGTACAGCTTTTCTTCAGATTTTGTTAAAGGAATTTCTCTTAGCAATTTGCAGCTCTATTAAGTAAAATGGAAAATAAGAACCCAGAGTGCACTGGTCTGCACCATGATTAGAACTGAGAACACACACTGCTTTCCCATCACCAGACATGTGGAACCACCTAGCTAATGAAAATCTGCTTGGAGCAGGTCTCCCTCATCACAATATTAGTCGTTGAGTCTTGTAACATTAAATATAAGAACCACTGTTACATACATGAAGTACGTCATTCCTACAGTCCAAAAATTAAATTTTCTGCCTCATTACCTCATCTTAAATGGCGATTATGTAGTGCAAGTCATTGAAGTGGAAATGGAATGCCAAGTGAATTTAACGGAACAATTCAGGGCCTCATGAAGAAGAAAATGCACAGTCACAGATTTACCAAATATTTGCAATGGTGTTGCTCTTTCTTACCTGTGCTAGGGACATCTAAGTAGCGAAACAATTGTCATCCTCGTCTTATACAGGTTCTCAGAGGGAAGGCATGAGTGTGTTTAGTTTTTGCATACTTTCTAACATCACCTTTAACGGCTATCTATATTTAAGACATTCAATTAGATTTAATGCAGGATCTCTCATTTTGTAAGCATTCTGATGTGGAAGAGGGCTGTTAGTGCTGTTGTTACATAATTTCACATAGGGATTGCAAAGCTAGTGGCATTAATTTCCACTCATGCCTCATACAGAATGAGAAATCCTGAGGCATATTCCCATAATACAAACAAATAAAACACTTTATACAATAGTTTGCTACAAAAACTTATTTCAACGGAATAAAAAAAATTGGAAATCAACATTACCCCACTTCTCAAGAAACAAACTAATGACTTCAATTCCATGCAGCAATCAATTCATTTGAGGATTCAGAAGAGAAGAAACAGAAAATTATGTTCATTACCACGAAGAGTAAACTGAAGTGTGGGCCATTTGCAATTCTGTGCCTTCATACATTTGTCACCTTGAGATCTATGCATATAATGCATATTAAATATGCCTGTTTACTGCTTTCATAACATTCTGTTCTTGTTTGGTCCCTAAATGATTCAAAGAATACAATTTCATGTTATCAATTGTTCCTTTGAATCTTTCCAGTGACTTTTTTGTGTGTTGTTGCTTGGTATTCGTAGATCAGACCACAATGCCTGCTCCTGTGAGGTATGGGTCCGTAGCTGCTAGAAAGCTTACTAGCTGTATTCAAAATCGAATGTCACAAATAAAACAGGCACTTGGTTACCCAGAATCTCAAAGTTAATTTACGCAGCTACATAAACAAAAACAAGAAGACGCCCTAATTTATCCATTCACATAACTCATTCGAAGAGCAGCAGGACATCATCTTCCATTTATAGTTGTAACACTATAACCAGCAGTTGAGCCAATGGTAACCCATGGTAGTGGTCACAATTTTGTAGCTATCCGTAGAAGTGGAAGAGTCCATACTACATATCATTTGATGAGTACTATGTTGTGACAAAAGTATCTGTCATCACAGTGTTCAATCAACAGAAATTGTTGCAGAGTTACATCTGTGCTACCAGCCTCCCATTGTTGTCTTACATGTCGGGATTTTCTGTCGCAATGGAAACGAGTTGCCTAGGTAAATGTGTATATTCTGTGTGGAAAAACATCTGTATTCCATTCTTCCTGATTCACTGGTCATGTGCACTGATACCAAATATGGATAGGAAAGTCTCTTACGAATTAGTGGTTAACAATCATAATAGCAGTAACAATAGGAAACTAATAAGGAATATGCTACAGCCAAGAACAAATGCGATTTATGGAACGTAGTACTTTATAGAGCAGGGGTTCCCAACAAAATTTTCTTGAGGACCCCCCCCCCCCCCCCCCATCGAGCATGTTTGGTACCTTGTCATACCAAAGTATCAAGTACCTAAAAAAGCCAAATTAAGTGTCTTTTTATACGTTTTCTAGTTTTGGTACATACAAAAAACGTTGACATATTCATTACTGAAAAAATATTGAGCTTAAAACTGCTCATGCAGGAAGGGGCCAAAACAAAAAATCTGTTATAATACGAAATATATTCAATATATTTTTTTATTCTAATAGCACCTTGCAGACCCCTCTGGCACAGCTCGTGGACCACCTGTTGGGAACTACTGTTATAGATAAACATGTAAGATACAATGAAGTACAGACTGTGCATAGCACTGAACACAGTGACTGGACAACAGTAATACAGATTACAGAATAGGCCCAGCACTCATTTGCGATCGCTTAAATAATACTGTTTCTTTAATGTCTCTTCAGAGGGCACCAGGGGGCTGACCCATGCGGCCTCTATAAGTGGGCCTGTGAACTCTATAGGTTCGCGATCTCTGAAATCACACGTCATGAGTGAAGATACACCACTCCGCCCTGCACTGAGATTACGAGTCATGGAAATCACCAATGACTACGCTGACATCCATTTAATCGTTCAATAATGGCAGCTGCTCCAGCATGCAGTCGGCAAGCACTGGCGAATAGGGGGAAAAGTGATTTTTAGAGGCCATAAGGCAAGACCGGTAGCAGCATCTCCACAGCCATGTCCTTGTTGAAGTCAGCAATGGAGGAGGTGGCATTTGTGGTGTCGGGTGCAGGGGGTGTTGCACTGGCGACGGCAGTCAAATGGCGGGGGCGGAGGCAGGATCCCAGACAACGATCTGCCTGGCACAGACCTCTGCTGCGGCATGAACTGGACTGTCTGTGACACAGGAACAGGTATTGGCAGGGGTGGGGGTGAGGGTGGGGGTGGCCTTGGGTCCTCCAGAACGGACCCTGCCCTGCAAGGCCGCAGCTGGTCGAAGCGATGGGACGTCCGCCCATCAAGAGATGCAGATGACGCACAAGCGCTAGACCGGCAACACTTCATGACAACAGGAACCCACTTCGGCCGTGGCCGGAACTGCTAGCCCAGACAGGGACACCCAACTGGAACCATTGTGGAGCTGGTGATGCCAGAGGATGTGGCATCAGAAGCAGTAGGTGAAGGAAAGTCCTTGGTTGGCAGAATCGCTAAAGCCTCTTTTTCAATCTGAGAATTCCACTGCGGGGCGGGAAGCGTAAGCAAATGGTCATTCAGACCCAGCTGCATATTTGAGCACCAACACCACGCCACGACCATGCTGAGGCATCTGTAGCCAACACGAGACGTTGACCCAGCTGAAAAGTGGCCAGACATTGGGAAGATTGAAGCTTAAATTTAAGCAAAGCAAACGCTCCGTCACAAGCTACGGTTCAGGAAAAAAGGCACATTTTTACGCAAAAGCATCTGCAGGGGCTGACCAATA
This sequence comes from Schistocerca nitens, assembly GCF_023898315.1. Lineage (NCBI taxonomy): Eukaryota > Metazoa > Arthropoda > Insecta > Orthoptera > Acrididae > Schistocerca > Schistocerca nitens. The sequence continues at coordinate 973,691,572 of NC_064617.1, read as the reverse complement.
ATGAGTGCGTCCAGTAAAAACTTACGTTAGTACACAACTTTATCTAGAAATGCCTGCAGTTCCCTAATGGAGGTTGGATGCAGCAAAGTTGCAGTTGCTTCGGCATGGTGACACAACAACCTGACCCGTGCAAGGAACCTCAAAACCTAGGTATTCAATTGGGGTTGAAAAAAATTGAGATTTAGCGAGACTGCACTTTGAGACCCACAGACTGCAAAACAGAAAACAATGATCGGAGATTGCTAAGATGGTCTTCGGTGTAAGAACCCAAAATAATGGTACTGTTGAAGTAATTGATGCAGCCCGGTACAGAAGCTTTCAGCTGTTCTAGAAAATGCTAAAAAATTGCAGGCGCACTAACGACAATAGAAAGTAAGCGCTGATACCGACATAGGCCAAGAGGTGTATTGACATCAAGAAGGTGCCTAGTGGTCTCATCCAAGGGGTGTGACAGATCAATCCTGGGAAACAGATCAATCCTGGGAAAGCAGTGGCTGTCTGACAATTTTGCAAGCATTTCTTCAGGGCGGGGAAGAAGTTAGATATCTATCACTCGAGACAGTGAAGTCGCCTCAGAGGCAAAGCTTATCCATCGGATTCTTAACGATGACCAGTGGTGTGTGGTGTGACCCATTCACTGGAAGAAATAGGCTGAATTATATCAAGCGATATCAAACGATCTAATCTGGCCTTAACAGACATGCAACACGACAGGCACGCATTGCAGGAAACAAAAAGGCAGATGGACTCTTTCCTGGCAATGTGCGCCTGTAAACTTGTAGCACACGGAAAACAGAGACAAAAACTCAAGAGTGAAGAGACGCCAGTTGCTGACATGGAACTTGATCTGACACTAAATTTACACTGGCATTGGAGAAACAGAAGTGTTGAATGCATCTACCCATACACATCTGCGATATGGGAATGATCCAAGACTAGAAGGTGAGAGGGCGAACACCAAACTGACCTAGAATCGGAATCTGTTGTTTATTGTAGCTAACCAACTTCTATGAAACCCTGTGTGAGGGGAGAGGAGCCCAAGTCCATGTATGTGTGTGTGTGTGTGTGTGTGTGTGTGTGTGTGTGTGTGTTTAGTAAAGTCACTGCAACTGCTGTGTCCACTTGCATTTTAGTGGCTTATTAAACACACACAAAGTCAATAAACAATTTGTTCAGGGAAACAGTCATTGTAGAGACACAGTTTATGACCATCAGTACTACTGTGTCCACCATGTTCGATGAGGAGTTACACACCAATGCAATGTGGCCTTTCGACAATTGTTACAAACCGCCCAATGCTTAGGGCACGCAGCATGCTCGTGTTGGACAAAGCAGTACAGGCAAGATGGAAGGGGGGCACGTGGCTGCTGCATGATGCGACTCGTCGCTGCTGTGGCTGTATCTGACACTGCCCCATGGAATGCTGGGTCGAAGGTTGTACTGCTGCAATGCAGCATGCCTAACGGGTTGAATGACCAACTTTTGATACTCACCTCCCCCTCCCCCCCCCCTCCCCCCAATGTAGCTATCTGATCGCCTGTGGCCCTTGGCACTTCAAAGGACTGTGCTACATTGAGCACATCCATAAGCATCAGATTCTCACACTGCCTCAGATTCTCACACTGAAGTGCTTTCTCATGGACTTCCCCGGGGCCAGAACAACATCACACAAGACCGCTCTTCTAGCCCATTTGAGGTCGACAGTGGGTAGTATTTTACTGTTTCTGGACATTTTGGAAAATGTGGTTTTGCACAAACTTTTCGTTTTGCTAAGATAAGCTTTCACTGCAAGCCAAACAGGACCCATTTGTGCAACTCATTTGTATTTTTCAATGGTGTAATCTGCTCTAAGTTTGAAGCCATCCCTCAGCTCGGCGTTTGGTAGCACAGCTCTGGTGATGGCTGGTTGGAGCAGGCTGTGGATAGTAGTGAGGACGATGTGGACTGTTCATGGAGTTCTGCATATTAATCATGCAGCTGAGGCTTAGCAGTACTGCTACCAATGTTTGGCATCTTGTGATTGTTTACCCTCTTTTGGATGCTGCTTAGTGAGCCTTCTAAATTCTTGTACGATTCTCTTTCCAGTCTGATAAAGTACTCTGAATCATCATCAGGCATATATGACATTGATCAAACAATGGAAAATCCAGGATGGAATGTAACAATATTATGAGAAGGAAAGTTGCTACACATAATATTAGTATATGGCAATGAGATAGTTAATTCAATTTTTTGACTGTATCAGGGTAGTACCACTTTTAAATTTCAACTGGTTTTGCATTTACATTGTGAACTGTATGCACTATCACCAGGGCAACCACAGAAAGCTAAATGTAGCGGTTTCGTGTTTGCTCTGCAGCACCATGTCCCTCTCACGATCTAAAGCAAGGACAATTGCTGGTTTAGATCTTCTTGGACAACTGACTTTAGTTTTCTTTTCTTTTTTCTCTGTAAATAGGCAGAACAAATTCATTAACAAAATGCTGAAAAAATGTTTTCATTGTGCCAACTGAACAACAGCCTCTTTTTATTTTAACTGTCAGGCTCCTTTCGTAATGCAATAAAATTGATTCCTCTTTAGATTCATATTGTTACTATTATTACTCTTATTCATTTATTCCCAAGAACTTTCCTATCCATATTTAGTATCAATGCACATGACCAGCGAACCTGGAAGAATGGAATGTAGGATGTTTCACCATGCAGAATATACCTAGACATTTCATTTCCTGAGCATTAGGAAAAGCATAATAATTAAGAGGAAAATGGGAGGCTGCTGACACAGATGGAACTCTGCAATAATTTCTGTTGATTGAACCCTGTGATGACAGACTAATTTACTCATCAAATGATATGTAGTGTGGACTCTTCCACTTCTACAGATAGCTACAGATTTGTGACCACTACCATGGCTTACCATTGGCTCCACTATAGGTTATAGTGTTACAACTGTAAATGGAAGATAAGGCCCTGCTTCTGTTCGAATGAGTTATGTGAATGGATAAATTAGGGCGTCTCCTTGCTTTAGTTTACATAGCTGCATAAACTAACTTTGAAATTCTGTGTAATCAAGTGCCTCTTTTATTTGTGACATTTGATTTTGAATACAATTGGAAAGCTTTCTTGCAACTACGAGCCTATACCTCATGGGAGCAGTCATTGTGGTCTGCTTTACGAATACCATCAACAACACAAAAAAAGTCACTGGCAAGATTCGTAGGAACTATCAGTGACATGAATTTGAATTCTTTCAATCATTTAGCGGCCAAACACAAAGGAACATTATAAAAGTAGTAAACAGGGTACTTAGTATGCAGATCTCAAAGTGACAATTGTATGAAAGCACAGAATTTCAAATTGCCTATATTTACAGTTTAGTTTCTGTGTTAATGAATAAAACTTTCACTTCCTTCTTTTCTGACTCCTCAACTGAAGTGATTCCTGTGTGGAACCAAATAAATAATTAACTGTGTTTCTTCTCGCTTTCACCTCTACCAACTTACTTCTGCATTCTCGTGGTGGTTGTGGATTTTATTTGAATTTGGCATTACACTGTATGTAGACAACATCTATTTCAAACTGGAATGTGTTTGGCATCATACTGTTTTGTGGCGAGTGGAAGAAGGTTGATTTGCAATTACTTTTCATTCCACTGAGGTAAGTTTTTGTAGAAAACTACTATAGAAAGTGTTTTATTGTATTATGGGAATGTTGTACATATGATGGAAAATAATATTCCTCCATATTTCACATACTTTATGAGGCAGAGAGGAAATTAATATCATTAGCTTTGCTATCCCTGTGTGAAATTATATAACACCATCATTAAACAGTCCTCTTTTGTGCCAGAATGCTTCAAAAATGAGAGATCCTGAATTAAATCTAATTGAATGCCTTAAATATAGATAGCCTTGAAAGGCGATGTTAGAAAGTATGCAAAAAAAACTAAACACACTCGTGCCTCCCCTCTGAGAACCTGTGTAAGACGAGGATGACAATTGTTTCGCTACTTAGATGTCCCTAGCTCAGGTAAGAAAGAGCAACATCATTGTAAATATTTGGTAAATCTGTGACTGTGCATTTTCTTCTGTATGAGGCCCTGAATTGTTCCGTTAAATTCACTTGGCATTCCACTTCCACTTCAGTGACTTGCACTACATAATCGCCATTTAAGATGAGGTAATGAGGCAGAAAATTTAATTTTTGGACTGTAGGAATGACATACTTCATGTATGCAACAGCAGTTCTTATATTTTCTGTTATAAGACTCAACGACCAATATTGCGATGAGGGAGACCTGCTCCCAGCAGATTTCCATTAGCTAGGTGGTTCCACATATCTGGTGATGGGAGGGCAGTGTGTGTTCTCAGTTCTAATCATGGTGCAGACCAGAAGAATCAAACAATTTTTCATTTAATCTGCTAGAAGAAATTCTTTAACAAAATCTGAAGAAAACTGTACAAATTATGTCTTCTCAAAAGCTCGACTCATTAAGGTGTGTCAATGGTCGTACATGTCTGCTGTGTGAATACCTAACTTCTTCACTACACAAACCTCTCTGAAGAGCTTTGACTCAACTGTCAACCACACGAATTTGAGTGTTGTTTACTGTGTAAGACCCACATGTCAGAGGAACAGTTATGAAGTGAAAATAGTTCTTCAGTGCCACATCATGTTATAGTGATTACGCATCGCTATAGACGTTTGCTGACACTGGTATTAGCATCTTCCTTCCACTCCAGGTAGCTTCAAAAAAATGGCAGTACCTTAAATATCTCTTCTGATCAGCATCAAGTTCTTCGCAAATCTGTACAATGTACCCACATTGCTATAGAGCATGCAATGAGAGTTATATACACAGCTTATCACAAAAATTTACCACAAGAGTATCATATAAAGGCTGTTACTCACTGTGGCTTGACGAAAATATGAATTTCTGATGAAAAAGTTACAGGAAGACTCACTTATAAAAGGAAAAGAAATAAGATATAAAGCATTAATAACAAAGTTAACCAACATACTGAGATATTCTGATTGTATCACAAACTACAAAGTTAATTTTGAGCTATAATTGTGTCTTGCATATTAGTGTAATACAGTGTTCACCATATGGAAGCTGGTTGTCTGCCTCTGTGCTGTCAAGCGTGAAATGCAAATTGTTGACTTTTTTGGTGGAGAATCACTCAACAACAGTAAAGCATTTTTTTACTATCTGGAGTGATGACTGGTAAGGGAGATGAGTGCCACTGTATGAGCTGCTGCAGTGGACGCTGCAGAGCTCTGACACATGCGGTCTTCAAAGGCAGACAGTCTGCCAAGAAATCTTTCGCAAAAATGTAATTGGACAGAACTGATATTACCAGTGTGCTAAAAGGCAAAAGACATTGTAGCTGGGCAGTCAGGACTTCAGCACTCAGATGAAAGGTGCTACAAAAATTTAGGCAATGAGGGGTTTCGAACATGGAACATCGCATTTGAGACGACAACTGTTTACTGCTAGACCGCAGGCATAGACATAGGAGTGTAACATCTCGAATAAAAGACATGTTTTCTCCATGAACTGCCACAGCTGCAGTGTTGCCAGATTGTGCAGACAGCTGGAATTAAGTGTACTATATGCGTGGCTGTGTTGCTTTACCATGTCACGGTCGGCACAGACTTAGATTCAGTGGCGGCTGGCCCCGGTCATGTTTTATGTTGGTGTTGGGTTGTTTGGGGGGGAAGAGACCAAACAGCAAGGTAATCGGTCTCATCAGTTTAGGTAAGGATGGTGAAGGAAGTCAGCCGTGCCCTTTCAAAGGAACTATCCCTGCATTTGCCTGGAGCGATTTAGGGGAATCACAGAAAACCTAAATCAGGATGGCCAGATGCGGGATTGAACCGTTGTCCTCCCGAATGCGAGTCCAGTGTGCTAACCACTGCGTCACCTCGCTCAGTACCATGTTTTATGTCAAAGAATGTACATCACAGGAGGCTTTTTATTATTAAGCTGAAGCTTCCTCCATATTTGGCCAGGTGTGATGGATAACATAAGGCAGCTCTGTTGTACGTTAAGTTTATGATTGCAAATCAATGAAATTTTCCCACTATCTTGCAAATTCAAGAATTTTACCACTATCTTGCAATTTCAATGTGCCAGCACAAATAAATAATGAGTAATAAAACGTTTGTGATCTTAAGAGATATAGTTGTATTATATAAAAATGCCAGTGTCTACACTTACATTTGTAGAATAAAGCCAATACAAATCAGCATTTCAGGTGGAAACAATCTGTAGAAAAACTTTTTACGGGTTTCATCTACTTTTGTTAACAAAACAACATTTTCCCAAAGGCATGCTGCTGCCGTTCCAGCTTAACTAACGATGACCAAATTCACTTGAAATACTCTAAAGCTGACCATTCTACCCAAATACAATGCATACTAAAAACCAAGTTTTAAATGTATTCATTAAACCAACAATGATCAATAACAACTAATATTGTTACTTAACAATGCAACATGTACACAATAACATACACGATTAAAAAGCTTACTTTATTGAACAAAACTATATACATCCATACCTGTTAAGACATCATTCTCATAACGAATAGCAATGTGTGTATCATGTTCAACATTGCGAAACTTAGCTTCACATCCAGCCAACTGCGTGTGTGTACCATCCCTATCATGGTCATAATGCAGGGAGCCATTGTTTACCATTGCAGAAATATATGGGTGCTGATGCTGCAACATAGGCAAAACACTGAAAAATTTGCTTGCAATATGTACAGAAAAACCATCATGTCACAGGATAGATGTTATAAGATAATGGCAACAGAGGAAATAGAATGGGATTTGGAGGGAGGTGGAGAAAATTATGCAGACAAGTACTCAAATAAATAGTAATGACTTTTTTTATGCGTGTAGCATGCAGGAAGAGATGATGAATGTGACAATGGAAGAAAATCAAAAATTAGAGACTGAGGGGAGGGGGGGTCGTCTTCAAAAGAAAAAGGAGGAGGAGGAAGAGGAGAAAGAGAGGTCAAGGAAGTATGATGAACAAACATCTGAAATGGGGGAGGGAGAGCTTAACCTTTGCTGATGAATCAGCTGTTTATATTGTTCTCAGGCATTCAGCCAAGTGAAGCCAACTATGAAACATAATATTTGGGCAATGTAACTTCATGTCATCACCATCTGATAACTACAGAATGAGCATCTTTGGCATGTTGCAAATTTTGAAACTCTTGTTCCTCAGCGCCTCTACCACCCTATAAGGCACAGAAGTCACTCTCAAATAACACTTTGAGTTTCAGCTGGCTGAAGGCTGGGGTCCACACTAAACTGAGAGTGGAGGCAGTCTCTACCAATCAGATTGTCGACCACTTGTACCACAAGAGCCTCCTCTGAAACTCAATGTCAGAATGAGAAGGTGTCTTTGCACTTTCATTTGTTCATATTTCATTGAGTCCCCTGCAGAAACACAGAGGAACGGAGTTTGAGCTTAGCGTTTGAAGGTCGCAATCCATCGTCACTCCATACAATGCAGCATGCAGCCAGAAGAGGTGGGAAGCTATGAAAAGGTAAAAGAAGTGCAATGTAGCTAAGACACTCATTCTGCACGGATCACCTGAAGATAACAGCAAGGTATGCTGGCGAAATATTGTGTTTACAAAATGATCACATCTGCATGGACACTCAAGAGCAGTACAAACAGATTAAGAAATAATCAAACCAACTGGTTATAAGAGTGTGACAGAAAGTAAATAGTCTGATAAGACACAAAATTAAAAAAACAGAAGGAAAGACAATGAAAACAGCATTAGGTGTTATTCTGATAGGAAGAGGAATTTGTGGCAGGATCACAAACACAAATGACAATAGGTATGGTTGGGCCAATACTTTTCCTACATTAATCTTTTCAGGAAAGAATGAATCCCTACTTATGAAAAACATTTCAAAAATTATTTTTTTTAAATACAAAATATACCCTTTCTTCACATTTATGCCTGCAATAAAGCCTCATATTATACTGATAAAAAATCATAGTTGCATATGTAAGCAGTGTTTCAGTTCTTAGTGATATCTGTTTAAGCAGCATCAAATGATCCAATGGTAAAGTAGAAAATGTTGGAAAATTCTATACAACTAACTAAAAAACAGACAATGTTTATTGCTGCCTTACATTGTGAGGGCCATTGTGATTGCTGTAAGTGTCCAGTATTACAGCTAAGCCTTCATGGTAATCCATGTTGCCAAACACTGGTCCTGGGGTCATACGATGTTTGGCATACCAGATTGCTAAACCATCTCCATACAGCTCCTTCCCCTTTCCATGCACTTTGAACTGAATTTGCAGCTCCCAGTTACGAACATGACAAGGCTAGAATTGAAATATTTTTTATTGCATCAGTTAAGTATAGATATAGATGTATTCACAGACTATATTCATTTCTCATCTCTGTAACAAACATTTCAGTATCATAAAAAATGTACTCAAATAACAATGAAACATTTAAAAATTAACCTCACAAACTCAGACAGCAAAACACGAACAGAAAATTCATTCCTGTGTGTCTTAGCAATTACTTTTCTGGAATGAGACAGAGTGAAGCATGACGTAAGATGTCACAATATACTATACATACAGAAAGTCATGTAGAAAGAATTATTTAGAAACTGATGGTGCAGACACAACAACAAACATATGTATTAATGATAATAGACTAAGAGCTGCCTTTAAAATCACACACAAAAAGTTTTGGATTAAAATGTTTTAATCGCTATACTGATGACCTAAGCATCACACAAAGGCACATTCTCTCACTGAACACCAGTCCTAAGTGAGTGGGCAGTGGTCTGTGCAGAGATTTATGAGGAAAATCTCGCCACACAACTTAATATACCTCCATCAAGATCATCAAGTCTTGGAATAACAGAAAAATCTATCCACTGCTAGGAGTAATCTGTCTCAACAGCTAACTACACTCCTGTGAGATAGAGTTTGGTCTAGAACAAATGGAACCAAGCATAAATAAAAGTTTTAACTGTCAGATACAAATTAATTTTATCCACTGTGAATTGGGCATTACACATCAATTCTCAGGGAGAAGAGTCATTATCTTCATAAGATCACCTCCAAAAGGGTGAATGTTAGCAGCATTAAGCAATATATTGTCACTACATTTCATTTGGCAAGCATTCAATCTGAAACAACATTGTATGTGGTGCCATACACACACAGTTTACAGTTACCATAATTTAACAAAATTCCTGTACTGTGTGGCTGCTACAGACACAATAACTACAAGCATAAAATGAAAATGCTTGACATGAATAAAACTGGGTGACAGAATGAAACACATATTATAGGGGAGATGTTGAGTCACAGATAGGCACAACAAAAAGACTGTCACAAATAGCTTTCAGCCAGTAAGGCCTTTGTAAACTCACTCACACACACACACACACACACACACACACACACACACACACACGTCTGCAGTCTCAGGCAAGAGAAACCACACTGCAAGCAGCAGCACCAGTGCATGATGGGAGTGGCAACTGGGTGGGGGTAAGGAGAAGGCTGGGGAGGGGAGGAGGAGGGATAGTAGGGTAGGGGTGGCAGACAGTGCTGCAGGTTAGTCCAAGGGCAGTAGAGGGGTCAGGGGGAGGGGGTAGTGGAAAAGGAGAGAAGCAAGAAGACTGGGTGCAATGGTGGAATGTGGGCTGTATAATGCTGCAATGGGAACAGGGAAGGGACTGGATGAGAGAGGACAATGACTAACAAAGGTTGAGGACAGGAGGGTTATGGAATCATTAGATTATATTGCAGGGAAAGTTTCCACCTGTGCAATTCAGAAAAGGTAGTGCTGGTGGGAAGGATCCAAACGGCACAGGCTATGAAGCAATCATTGAAATGAAGGACATCATGTTTGGCAGCCTGCTCAGCAACAGGGTGGTCCACTTGTTTCATTGCCCAGTTTGTCGGCTGCCATTGATGCAGACAGATAGCTTGTTGGTTTGTCATGTTCACATAGAATGCACCACAGCGGTTGCAGCTTAGCTTGTAGATCACATGACTGGTTTCACAGGTAGCCCTGCCTTTGATGGGGTAGGTAATTTTGTGACCTGACTGGAGTAGGTGGTGGTGAGAGGATGTATGGGGCAGGTCTTGCATCTAGGTCTGTTGCAGAGGTATGAGCCATGAGGTAAGGGGTTGGGAGCAGGGGTTCTGTAAGGATGAAGAAGTATATTGTGTAGGTTTGATGGACAGCGAAATACCACTGTGGGAGAGTTGGGAAGGATAGTGTGCAGGCTATTTCTCATTTCAGGGCATGATGAGAGTAAGTCAAAACCCTGGCGGAGAATGCAATTCAGTTGATCCAGTCCTGGGTGGTACTGTGTTACAAGGGGAATGTTCCTCTGTGGCTGGAAGGTCGAACTTTGGGAGGTGGTGGGAGACTGGAAAGATAAGGCATGGGAGATCTGTTTTTGTACAAGGTTGGGAGGATAATTGTGGCCTGTGAAGGCTTCAGCAAGACTTTCGGTATATTTTGAGAGGGACCGTTCATCACTGCAAATGTGAAGACCATAGATGGCAAGGCTGTATGGAAGGGATGTCTTGGTATGGAACGGGTAGCAGCTGTCAAAGTGAAGGTATTGCTGATTGTTAGTAGGTCCGATATGTACGGAGGTACTGAGGTAGCCATCTTTGAGGTGGAGGTCAACATCTAGGAAGGTGGCTTGTTGGGTTGAGTAGAACCATTGAAGCAAATGGGGGTGAAGTAATAGTTGTTCTGGAGGAATGTGAATAGGGTGTCCTCAGCCTCAATACAGATCGCAAAGATGTCATCACTGAATCTGAACCATGTGAGGCATTTAGGATTCTGTGTTTAGGAAGGATTCCTCTAGATGGCAAATGAACAGGTCGGAAACTCAACCATCCAGGACGTCCCATTGTCGCCAATTACTGTGCCCCCACAGAGAATCTCTGCTCCCGTAGACCAACACCTTTATTTATTTATTTATTTATTTATTTATTTACATGTCAAGTTAAGACCAAATTGAGGATCAAATCTCCAAGACCATGGAACAAGTCAAAACATGAAATTACAACATAAAAGTAATAACGGATAAATGTAATTTGTTTATAAACCAAAAGAAAGCCCATTCCAGGCCACTGATGATGCCTTGCAGAAAATAAAGGCGAAACGCGTATGGCACTAAAATTGTGTTTTATTCAGTTGCTGTCAGACGGTCCATAAGTGAAAATTATCAATATACCGTAGTATTACGCGCAACTGAGGAGGACAGGACCACAAAAGTTGAAAAAGCCCATAAGTTTAAGTAAGCGCAATCAACAATACAACAAGAATCAGCTTAATTTTTTAAGAAACTCCTCGACAGAATAGAAGGCGTGGCCCACGAGGAAACTCTTCAGTTTCAATTTGAATGCACATGGATTACTGCTGAGATTTTTTAATTCGAGTGGTAGCTTATTGAAAATGGATGCAGCAGTATACTGCACACATTTCTGCACAAGACTTAAGAAAGTCCGATCCAAATGCAGGTTTGATTTCTGCCGAGTATTAACCGAGTGAAAGCTGCTTAATCTTGGGAATAAGCTAATATTGTTAACAATAAATGACAGTAAGGAATATATACAAGGTGTTTGGGGAGGAAAGGTCAATATTTTAAACAGTGATAGTGTAACTAATTCTGAACAAAAAATGTTACATGAACATAGGTCCGCAAATGCTTCGTAAGGGAGGTATGGGTATTGAAAGGAACTTTAATTCTGCAAAACTTATGTGCAAACCATGAATGTATATGCAATACAACTGGACCGTAACGTGATTTTCTTGGAAACAATGCATGGATACATGCCACGTTACACTATGCAACCTACCGCGAATTATGATCATATGACATATGTAGTACAATCACCTGTTGTTTGCCCAATTGTGCCATGGAAGCCGCATTGTGTAGTGCAACAGCGACAGATCGGTTAGCTGCATAGTGTATAGTATTAAGTGTTCGTACAAGCACTGCGAACAATGCCTCATGTCTACAGTGATGATGAATGCACAGATATAGCGTATGTTTATGGCTTCTGCGACAGTAGTGCTACCACTGCAAGAGAAGAATACCACACGCATTTTCCGACTTGACGATTACCAGATCGCAGGGTGTTTACCAAAGTGTTTCTCACTTTGCGTGCGACAGGCTCTCTTCCAAGTAGACATTTTTCGTCCGAGCATGGATAGCAATTTCAAAGTTCGTTTTGCGATAAATATTTGGTGTGGCATGATTGGTAACCTTTTGACAAGTCCATTTATTATCAATCAGCGATTGACAGGAGAGAGGTACCTACATTTTTTGGAAACCCCACAGGTTACCTAACGTGTGACAGACCATCTCAACCGCACCTACCCTAATCGCTAGATTGGTCGTGGCGGTGCTATTAACTGGCCTCCAAGATCACCTGACCTTATACCTCTAGAGTTCTTTCTATGGGGTTGTATGAAATCATAGGTGCGCAAAGTGAAGGTAAATACACGAGATGAACTGCTTTGTCGCATCATGGACACTGCTGAATTGATTAGGAACCAACCCCAGGCAACTGAATAAACAACACAACATGTTATCACTAGAGTGCAAAAGTGCATTGATGTTCATGGTGGGATATTCGAACCTTTTCTATGAACAGTACATCATCTGTACCGTAAGTGTTAAAGCCGTTTGTTAAACACGTGGTACGTCTTTATCAACTGAATATATGTAACATGAATGTTATAATACATTATGTCCTAAATGCAAAGTAAATAAACATTATGTAAAATGTGTAACATAACTGTACTTCTCTGTAACTTTGTTTCCAAGAAAATCACGTTATGGTCCAGTTGTATTGTGTATACGTTCATGTTGTGCACATCAATTTTGCAGAATTACAGTTCCTTTCAACACCCATACCTTCCCAACGAAGCATTTGTGGACCTACGTTCATATAATTATTTTTTCCCAGAATTACTTACACTATCACTGTGTAAAATATTGATCTTTCCTCCCCAAACATCCTGTATATTGGGAGGCCAATGTCAAAATAAGCAGACTCGTGAACAGTGGTCGACATGACGTTCGTGAACTTATATCACTTATTGCCTGAACCACCCATTTCTGAGGCAAAAATATCCTTTTAGAACGGGAAGAGTTACCCCAAAATATAATACCATATGACATAAGCGAATGACAATAAGAAAATTAGACCAATTTTCATGTCGAATGATCACTCACTTCAGATACCGTTCAAATAGTAAAAAAATGCAGCATTAAGTCTTTGGACAATATCCTGAACGTGGGCTTTCCACGACAGCTTACTATCTATCTGAACATCTAGAAATTTGAACTGTTCAGTTCCACTAGTCATATGCCCATTCTGTGAAATTAAAACCTCAGGTTTTGTTGAACTGTGAGTTAGAAACTGTAAAATCTGAGTCTTCTGCGATTTAGCGTTAGTTTATTTTCTAAAAGCCATGAACTTAGGTCATGAACTGCACTATTTGAAACTGAGCCAATATTGCACACAACATCCTTTACTATAAAGCTAGTGTCATCATCAAACACAGAAATTTTAGAGTTACCCATAATACTACAGGGCATATCATTTATACAAGTAAGGAACAGGTGTGCCCCCCCCCTTGACCGTACCCCACTCATATCCCGCATCACAGCCATTCTCAACATTGTGAATAATGACCTCTTGCTGTCTGTTGCTAAAGTAATAGGTGAACCAACTGTGAGCTACTCCCTGTATTACGTAATGGTCTGCAGCAATATTGTGAGATCAACACAATCAAATGCCTTAGTTAAATCCAAAAATATGTCTAGCATTCGAAACCTTTTGTTTAACCCATCCAGTACCTCACAGAGAAAGGAGAATATAGCATTTTCAGTTGTTAAACGACTTCTAAAGCCGAACTGTACATTTGATAGCAAATCGTGTGATATAAAATGATCAATTATCCTTACATACACAGCCTTTTCAACAACTTTAACAAACACTGATAGCATAGAAATAGGTCAAAAATTATCTACACTCCCTTTCTCCCTTTTTATAAAGTGGTTTTACTACTGAGTACTTTAATCATTCAGGAAACTGACCATTCCTAAAGGAGTTACAAATATGGCTAAATACAGGGCTAACAAGAGCAGCACGGTACTTGAATAATCTGATAGGCACTCCAACATAACCATGAGAATCCTTAAGTCTTCAACGAGTTAATTATTGACTCAATCTCCCTCTTGTCTGTATCACAGATGAGTATTCCAGTCATCAATCTCAGAAAGGCATTTGCCAAGAAAGTTATATGATTCCCTGTAGGAACTAAATTTTTATTCAATTTACCAGCAATGCTTAGAAAATGATTGATAAATACTGTACATACATATAAAGCAGAAAGGTGGAAGGAGTATACAGAGTGTCTATAAAAGGGCGATGTACTTCAGGGCAATGTTATAGAAAGGGAAGACGAAGTAGATGAAGATGAAATGGGAGATATGATACTGCGTGAAGAGTTTGACAGAGCACTGAAAGACCTAAGTCGAAACAAGGCCCTGGGAATAGACAACATTCCATTAGAACTACTGACAGCCTTGGGAGAGCCAGTCCTGACAAAACTCTACCATCTGGTGAGCAGAATGTATGAGACAGGAGAAATACCCTCAGACTTCAAGAAGAATATAATAATTCCAATCCCAAAGAAAGCAGGCATTGACAGCTGTGAAAATTACTGAACTATAAGTTTGATAAGTCACGGCTGCAAAATACTAACGCGAATTCTTTACAGACGAATGGAAAAACTGGTAGAAGCCGACCTCGGGGAAGAACAGTTTGGATTCAGAAGAATTATGGGAACACATGAGGCAATACTGACCCTACGACTTATCTTAGAAGCTAAATTAATAAAAGGCAAACCTACGTTTCTAGCATTTGTAGACTTAAAGAAAGCTTTTGACAATGTTGACTGGAACACTCTCTTTCAAATTCTGAAGGTGGCAGGGCTAAAATACAGGGAGCGAAAGGCTATTTACAATTTGTACAGAAACCAGATGGCAGTTATAAGAGTCGAGGGGCACGAAAGGAAGCAGCAGTTGGGAAGGGAGTGAGACAGGCTTGTAGCCTCTCCCCGATGTTATTCAATCTGTATATTGAGCAAGCAGTAAAGGAAACAAAACAAAAATTTGGAGTCGGTATTACAGTCCATGGAGAAGAAATAAAAACTTTGAGGTTCGCCGATGACATTGTAATTCTGTCAGAGACAGCAAAGGACTTGGAAGAGCAGTTGAACGGAATGGACAGTGTCTTGAAAGAAGGACAGAAGATGAACATCAACAAAAGCAAAACTAGGATCATGGAATGTAGTCACATTAAGTCGGGTGATGCTGAGGGAATTAGATTAGGAAATGAGACACTTACAGTAGTAAAGGAGTTTTGCTATTTGGGGAGCAAAATAACTGATGATGGTCGAAGTAGAGAGGACATAAAATGTAGACTGGCAATGGCAAGGAAAGGGTTTCTGAAGAAGACAGATTTGTTAACATTGAGTATAGATTTAAGTGTCAGGAAGTCGTTTCTGAAAGTATTTGTATGGAGTGTAGCCATGTATGGCAGTGAAAGATGGACGAGAAATAGTTTGGACAAGAAGAGAATAGAAGCTTTCGAAATGTGGTGCTACAGAAGAATGCTGAAGATTAGATGGATAGATCACATAACCAATGAGGAGGTATTGAATAGGATTGGGGAGAAGAGAAGTTTGTGGCACAACTTGACTAGAAGAAGGGATCGGTTGGTAGGACACGTTCTGAGGCATCAAGGGATCACCAATTTAGTACTGGAGGGCAGCGTGGAGGGTAAAAATCGTAGAGGGAGACCAAGAGATGAATACACTAAGCAGATTCAGAAGGATGTAGGCTGCAATACGTACTGGGAGATGAAGAAGCTTGCACAGGATAGAGTAGCATGGAGAGCTGCATCAAACCAGTCTCAGGACTGAAGACAACAACAACAACAACAACAACAACAACAACAACATATCTGATTTATCAGTAACAGAAATATTTTTACTGCAAACTGACTTTGTATCGTCTACCTTGTGCTGCTGACCAGACACTTCCTTCACAACTGACCATATGGTTTTAATTTTATCCTGTGGATTAACTGTTCTATTTGCATACCACATACTCTTTGCCTTCCTAATAACATTTTTAAGCACCTTACACTATTGTTTGTAATGGGCTACTGTAGCTTGATTGTGACTACTTCTAACATTTTGATATAATTTCTACTTTGTTCTACATGATATCCTTATCCCACTAGTAGCCACCCGGGCTGCCTATTACTGCTAGTACCCCATTTAGAACATTCTAATCGAAAGCAATTATCAACGAGCATGAGAAATGTGTTAAGGAAAGCATTATATTTATCATCTATGTTATCAGCACTATAAACATCCTGCCACTCATGCTCCTTGACAAGGTTTAAAACACTCGCTATTGGTGTTGCATTACCTTTTCTACATAGTTTGTAATTAAATGTGACATTTGTTTGAGTACCAAAGCCTTTTAGTGTTAAAATTTGTGCATAATGGTCTGAGAGGCCATTCACCCTTCTACTAACAGAATGCCCGTCTAGTAATGAAGAATGAATAAAAATATTGTCTATGGCTGTGCTACTGTTCCCCTGCAGCCTAGTTGGAAAACAACACTCTGCATCAGACCATATGAGATCTACCAACATTCTTTTTCTTGCACCATCATATACAAAATTTATACCATTGTCACCACATATAATTAATTTCTGGTACTTCCTACAAAGTGAATCAAGAACCCTCTCTAGTTTGAGCAGAAATGCTCTTTAGTCAGAGTTGGGGGACCTATAAAAGAGCAACAACTAGAAGTTTAGTTTCACTAAATTCAACTGCCCCTGCACAACATTCAAATATCTGTTCAGTGCAGTGTCGTGCCGTGGAATACTGTTTTTTACGTACATAGTCACTCCCCCACCCCGCAAGGAACTCTTTGAAAACCCTTCAACCTATTACCGGGAACCTACACTCCTATATAAAAGATACCAACCATTTCCTCCACCAATTCTCCACAGTTCCTGTCCCTTTGCCGCACGGTGCCCTGCTCGTCACCATTGATGTCACCTCCCTTTACACCAACATCCCTGATGCCCATGGCCTTAGCGTTAGTGAACACAACATTTCTGAACGCCTGACAGATTCCCAATCAACAACCTCCTTCCTAGTCGCCATGATCAACTATATCCTCACCCTCAATTACTTCTTCTTTGATGGCATTACCCACAAACAAATCCAGGGTACAGCTATGGGCACCCGCATGGCACCATCCTGTACCAACCTATTCATGAGCCATCTAGAGGAGTCCTTCCTAAACACCCAGAATCCTAAACCCCTGAACTGGTTCAGATTCAATGATCACATCTTTGTAATCTGGATCGAGGGTAAGGACAACCTATCCACATTTCTCAAGAACCTCAACAAACTTCTCCCCGATTTTCTTATTGGTCCTACTCAAACCAACAAGCCACCTTCCTAGATGTTGACCTCCATCTCAAAGATGACTGCATCAGTACCTCTGTCCATATCAAACCTGCTAACATCAGCAACACCTCCACTTCGACAGCCACCACCCATTCCATAGCAAGAAGCCCTTCCATACAGCCGAGCCACCCGTGGTCTTCCCATCTGGAGTAATGAGCAGTACCTCTCGAAATAAGCTGAGGGTCTTACTGAAGCCTTCACAGACCCTAATTATCCTCCCAACCATGCACAAAAACAAATCTCCCATGCCTTTTCTTTCCAGTCTCCCACCACCTCCCAAAGGCCCACCTTCCGGCCACAGAGGAGCATTCCCCCTTGTAACGCAGTACCACCCAGGACTGGAGCAACTGAATTGCTTTCTCCGCCAGGGGTTTGACTAACTCTCATCATGCCCTGAAATGAGAAATACCTTGCCCACTATCCTTCCCAACTCTCCCACAGTTGTATTCTGCCGTCCAACGAACCTACACAATATACTCATCCATGCCTACACAACCCCTGCTCCCAACCCCTTACTTTATGGCTCATACCCCTGTAATAGACCTACAAGCAAGAACTGTCCTATACACCCTCCCATCACCACCTTCTCCAGTCCAGTCACAAACACCACCTATCCTGTCAAAGGCAGGGCTACCTGTGAAACCAGCCATGTGATCTACAAGTTAAGCTGCAACCACGGTGCTGAATTCCATGGGGACATGACAACCAACTAGCTGTCTGTCCGCATGAATGGAGATCGACATACTACGGCCAAGAAAAAAGTGGATCAACCTGTTGCTGAGCAGGCTGCCAAAGAGCCTTCATTTCAATGACTGCTTCATAGCTTGTAGGATCGTAAGGTAAGTGAAATTATGACAGGTTAAAATTAAATTATTGTTTGCAGAACCATTGGTTGCTTTGTCCTTCCTCCCACCTGCTTAGATGTGATAAGGTTCTTTTGAGCAGTTATCAGACAGCGCCAGACAACAGGCTGTACTGCACATACGCAGCTACGATGAAGTCGGCAGCACGTGCTTGGTGCTTGCTCTGCTCATACGCTTTTCGTTGCATTTATGGTGGAATTTCATGCGTGGTGGGGCATCACGTGACCATGTGCAGCCGTGCGGTATGTTGTTGAGATGACATACAGAGTTGTACTTAGAGCAATTGTTTCATCGTATCCCACCCAGATAAAGGATGCAAATAAGGAAGCAGAACTTGGCAAAATATTTCAAAATTAGAGTCCACAGCTCGAAGTACCATAAAATTTTGCTATGGGATGACTCTGACAGATTTTTTTTTTTAATTCGTACTCTGCAATATTGTTATGTAGCATTTCCAAGAGGTTTACATCTACACAGCACTCCTAAAAGCTAGTAGGATGGAATACAAATTTCTTGCAAAAAAAAAAAAAGACAATAAATTTCATGGCTATTTCAAAATGTGTAAAAAATTCCTTTGTTTGCTGGTCTCCCATCGGGCGCCTCCCCAGGTGGCGGATAGGGGAATGCTCACCAGATATGGTGGGTACCGGGGAAATAAAATACCCGGGGTGGACCAAAACTAGCAACTGCTGCCTTGTAGTATGATATTGGCTTATCAAAGGCTAAAGGAAGAAAACCTTGAGTAAAAATTACCTGGTCCTCCGGGTTGGGGGTTGTGCAGTGGGCCAGCTCCTCACTCTCATAAAAACATAAAAATGCTAAAAAGCCTAATAATATGCCTTGGAAAAATTGGAACTTTGGACGACGAACTGGCGATGAGAAACGGAAAATTATGTTTGGATGCTGGAATGTGCAAGGTATTTCCACTAAAATAAATTTACTACCTGCAGAACTTGACATGTTCAACATGGATGTTGTCGTACTCTCTGAAACAAAGAAGAAAGGCCAAGGAGAAGAAGAACTGGATAATTATCTACATATCTGGAGTGGGGTATCAAAAGCAGTAAGAGCCAAAGCAGGAGTCTCCATTATGATAAAGAAATCATGGAAAGAAAGAATCACAAATTGGACATTCATCAATCAACGTATTATAACTGTTGAAATGACATTATTTGCTAGGGAAGTTGTGATTATTGGCGTATATGCACCCACGAACGACGCAAAAGATAAGGAGAAAGATACATTTTGGGACACCCTCAGGGAGACTATTGAAAAAATCCCAAGAAGAAAGGAACTGATTATCATGGGAGATCTGAATGGAAGGGTAGGAATTAGAGAATCTTGTAGAATAGTAGGAAAACATGGAGAGGACGAATATAATGACAATGGGGAACAATTGATTGCAATTTGTGAACAATTTGATCTAAAAATTACCAACACATTTTTCAAACATAAGGACATTCATAAATATACTTAGCAACAGAACACCAAAGAACTTCGTTCTATAATAGAATATACTTGGCAACAGAACACCAAAGAACTTTGTTCTATAATAGATTATATTATCATTAGGCAAACAAGTAGTTTCAAAGCAGTAGACGTCAGATCTTGTAGAGGAGCCCAGTGTGGATCAGACCACTATCTAGTTAAAATGAAGTCCTTCTGGCCATGGAAGAATGCAAGGAGTGATACAAGTAACATAAATAAAACAAACCAGACTGAGAAAGATGAAAATTTACCTTTAAATATTGACAGCCTACAAGACGGAAGTATCAGAACACTCTTTGCGGCCAGGATGGAAAGGACACTGGTTGAATCATTTGAAGGAAGTACAGAGGAAATATATGATTATATAAAAGCTAATGTGAAAATCATAGCAACAGAGGTGTTGGGTAAAAAACATAGCAACCACAACCGTGCAGCAGAGTGGTGGTCAGAGGAACTAGAGGTCCTCGTTAGAGAAAAACGAAATGTGTTCCTTCAGTGGTTGAATGATAAATCAGAAGAAACAAGATCAATATACAAGGAAAAGAAGAATGAAGTTATGAAAAAAATAAGGATGGCAAAAAATTAAGCATGGGAAAGAACATGTGCCAAGGTGAATAGCAAATTAGGATTTGGGAGAGCAAAAGAAGTTTGGTCAGTATTGAAAGGGCTTCGACAGGATACAAAAAGCAAACCTAATCTCCAACTGATAACACAAAAGGAATGGGAAGAATATTTCCAAAAATTATTAAATGAGGACAGAGAAGAATATCTAGAAGAAGGAACAGGGGAAGATAAAGGACATGAAGATGATGAGATCCAGATTTTAGAAAGTGAAGTACTTCAGGCGTTGAGAACAGGAAAGAATGGTAAATCACCGGGACCAGGCAATATCAATCTGGAGTGTCTGAAATATGGTGGTGACAAAATTATGAAACTGATAACACAGCTCTTCAACAAAATGATACATGGAGATTCAATACCCAACGAGATGAAGCTAGGTTACATTAATACAATATTTAAGAAAGGGGATTGCAAAATTTGTTCAAACTATCGAGGAATTTGTGTTACAAACACATTAATGAGAATTTTTGCGAAAGTAATTAAAAACAAACTGGAAAAAAATTTTAGAACCCAAGAAGAACAATCGATTCACAGCTGGGAGATCATGTGTAGACCATATTTTCGCATTACGACAGATTTTGGAGAAACATAAGGAAAAATCAAAAAATATAGGATTAATTTTCATAGATCTAGAAAAAGCATATGATACTGTTCCAAGAAAATTACTTTGGAGAGCACTACATATGGCAAACATAAACCCTTCCTTGATTAAAATAATACAACAGATGTATAAAGATAACATTTTCCAAGTGAAAGTTGGTAATAAACTTTCACAGAAATTTAGAACAAGCAAAGGGCTTTTACAGGGCTGTCCCATGTCACCATCATTATTTAAAATCTATATAGATATTAGCCTTAGAACATGGTCTCGTAAATGTAATAGTATGGGATTAGAAATAAGAGATGGAGTTTACCTACATGACTTATTATTTGCTGATGATCAAGTAGTCGTAGCACAAGATGCGGAGAATGCTAACTATATGTGCAATCAACTAGCAGTAGCATACAAAACTTGGGGTTTGAAGATTAATTACCAAAAAACAGAATACTTGACTAATGATTCAGATGAGCTATACATTGAAGGAAAGAAAATCAAAAAGATAAACACTTTCTGTTATTTGGGATCCATTTTAGAAATTGAGGGAAAATCAGAGTCAGAAATCAATAAAAGAATTAGTGGACGGAGGGTCATTGGGATGCTTAACTCAGTCTTATGGAGCAGGAATGTGATGAGCAGAACTAAAAAATTAATATACAAATCCATATTACAGAGTGTGGTTCTGTATGGAACGGAGACCTGGACAATTAACATGAAGCACATTAAAAAATTACGAGCTCTAGAGATGGACTTTTGGAGAAGATTGGCAAGAATCTCCAGGAAAGAAAAGATAGGGAACACCGAAGTAATAAGGAGAATGGAAATAAAAGAAAGAATATATGACGTAATGGATAGGAAGAAATTACAGTGGTACGGGCATGTACAACGAATGGAGAAAACCAGAATACCAAAATTGATACTGGAGTGGGAACCGGAGGGGAGAGCAAGAAGAGGACGTCCTATGACCACCTGGCTCCAAAATGTACAGCACACAATGAGGAGAATGGGCGCAGAAGAAGAAGACACACAAGATCGAAACACCTGGAGAAATATTTTGAGAATATAGTTTAAGAACGTTTATTGTTTGTATTGTAATTTCCAAGTAAATTATTATGTTGGAGATAAGCCTCTGTAATGAGGAAAAGCTCAAAATAATAATAATAAAAAATTAATATGGTTGTCTGTGAGGCAAAGAAACTGTACAACTGACAGTTTATAATCTACTCTAGGAATAAATGTGAAGCCATGTGGGGAGTTTAAACGATAAAACACGGTATGCAATTTAGCATAGAATGGCATTCTATAAATTTAAGATGTGAACACAAATTAAGGAAGATCTTCAGGCCTAGAGGAAGTACGAGACAAGTGCCTCGAGATCGAAAAACACTGTTTCACAGAAGGCAGATTTGTAAAATTCTGCTACAGCTGTCATTATATTTGAAACAAAATATTTAGTTCAAAACTCCTGACCAATTTTGCCTACTTAGTCAGCTTCAAGTCAATGTTTACGTATGTTCGTACATATATAGCATTAAGAGATCTTACGGTGTCATAAAAGGAACAGGACATCAGAAACTACTCCAGCCAGCATGGGAATTTCATAAACCACAGTAAAATGCTTCAGTCCGCTCTAATTGCACATTTCTATGTCCAGATGCACTCTGAAGTACCTGATATTCAACTTTTCATGTGGTTTTCGTGATACCAATTTTTTCGGGGGTCCAGTACTGTATTCTCATGTTTGGCTCTTTATTATGGTACAACGTCATTCGTCCCAGAAAATGAAAATTTGTAATTGAAATTGAACGAGGTTGAAAGTAGCCAAAAGTGCGGAATGAAACACTTCATTTCAAACAAACTAACTGCCTCAGCGGAAAAAAAAATTAATAGGAGCAAATTTCTCTATAAAATAGACAGAAATAGCTTCATTAAGGGGCTTCAGAACGGCCTATACTTGCAATGTTAAAATAACGCTTATAAATTACATATTTCCTCACAAAGTATTTGAGGTAGGAAGTTGAACTTTTTCCAGATTATTTATTGGAATATGGGCTACAACTTAACACAGGGATTTTACAAAATTTTAGTTCAGTTATTAAAGATGATTTTTTTCAATTGTAATGAAAATTCACAACATTTTTTTGCAATTTTTTATTTATATATTCAAAAATATACAGTTTTTTGGAAAAAGGCTGTGTTAAATTTTGCAGAAGGTACTGTGTAAGATTTACTGAAAGTCTGAAACAAATATGTTTGGAAGATCCTTAGAAAACATGTAATTAGTATGAGAAAATAAAAGTTTTGGGAATCGAGTGACAAAGATTGGATTAACTTTTTAGTGCATTCCAGGTCCATAGGATGAATTATCTTCATCCTCTGCAAACTCCTCCTCCAGCTTCCTCTTGTTCCTCCTCCTGTTTACTCTTGCTTGTATTTCTAGACTCTTTACAGCCCTGTCTGCAGCCCGAAGTCGTTCCTTGTCTAAAGCAAGCATCGCTCGTACCATGTTAGAACCTATCTTCATTCCCATATTTCTAAATACCTTGCACCTTACAATGTTGCCATCATTGAAAGTCACAACAGCATCATACACACCAAAGTGAAGTGTTTCTATTCCAACAAATACAGTCTTGGGGATTCTCGACCATATAACACTATTTACACTTTCATTGGGGTTTTGAGTTTTTCCGTGAATACACTTTTTCAACAGTTCAGGTGCTGCTAAGTCTCTGAAAATAGGTTTTATCACCTCCATTATTGCATGAGGCAGACTATGCTTATGAGTGTACACTTCACCAGTTAGCAATCCTTTGTTATATTTACACCAACTGTCTTCTTCTTTGGGACACAAGCTATGTTGGGGATTTTCATCGTCTTTATTGTTTACAGTAATAACACATACCTTTGGCTTTCCGACATTTCTCCTTTTCTTAAAAGCCTTCAGAGGATTTCTAATAACTTTACTTTTACTCATTATTATACTTCAACAAAACAGAGACTCAAGAAACAGAATTAATTACGAATATTTTCGAGATAACGACAGAGTAAATAAACATGAAACTATCGACAATCACACCAGCGATATATATTGATCCATCACAGGTTAGCCACAACACTACTTTATCTCACATCACTAAAATGTACCTGATGAACACGGACGTTAATAATAACACCATTTGACAGCAGTTTAACAGCGCCACAGTGGGTCACGCCCATGTAGAACACATTTCAAAAAAAATTTAAAAATAGTTGTAGTCTTCGGAATTGAATAAATTATATATCTATTAAAAGGTAATAGTCTGCAGATTCAGAAAACGCAAAAAAGTAAAAATTGAACTTTTCATGATTTTGAGCCTTTCCGGAGCCCCTCAAGACATTAATGATTGATTGCTAATAATGTGGAAATAATATAAAATCAGAAAATTGAAACTACCGACTTATTTTGGTCTTTCATGGTTATGAGAATGTATATTAATTCACTTGATGGCTCCCGGCCAGAGAAATCTGTTACAATTTCATTTGACGTGGGAGCTGTAATTGAAGAGACCAGCAATATTACGGACACAAAACATATACACGGGTCACGTGGGGAAGGAGCCCCCCCCACTATAACTCAGCTGGCTTTGCGCATGCGCAAATCTATCAGCTTGGGCTTTTTCCGGGTACCATCTGGCTACTTGCTGCTACTGCTCATACGGCAAACAGCCACGCTTCAAGTAGCCAGAAGCAGAAGGAAGGCACTGCTCATGCGCAAATTCAGCTCTGCGCATGCACACGAGCCCGCTGGCAACTGCTCATACGAACCTATAGTGTACATCCCAATAAGAGCAAAGTTAGTGTCAAAAATGCACTTTGAGTAATGCAGTTATAAAAATTTTGTGGGTAGACTGAGATGAATTTGGGGTTTTTATAATGGCAAAGAAAGATCAAGAGAAATTTAACATTTCAGAACTGAATCCAGTCAGCAAAACCATATTTGCTACATCTAATATGTGGTCTTGCAGTGCAGTTCCCATACATCAGTATATACATTAGGAAAGATTAAGCCATACACAGTCTTCAAGAAGTACGATTACCAGGTAGAAGTTCGTTTCACATCTGTGGCGTTCTCAGAGTGTGCTGCAGTTGCTAATGCTTCATGTGATGAATGATGGGAAGTGATCACGACAAATCACAAGTTTGATGTGGATACCCAATCACAATACTCAGTGGTAATTTATTATGATTCACAAATTAAATTAGCTGTTAGTTTGTTTCACTCACAGCAATTTAACTGCAGTATTAGGTTACAAACCAATCACAAACTCGTAATTCATGACATACTTGTAAAAAAAATAAAAACCGCCATATATTTGTATCAACCAAGATTGTACATTTCACTGCTGCTCATTTTGCTCACAGTGATTTAAGCTGTACTATCATGTACCAAACTAGTCCCAACACCGCTGATCATGACATATTCAGAAAAACAGTCAAATATTTGACAATCCCGACTAAAGATTGAGCAATTCTCAATAGCTATCATACACTATCACCTGATTGTCTATGACAAATGAAAACGAACTGCCAATAGCAGCATGCAATGTAAGAACTATGGGTGCTGTAAGTGCACTTTAGTTGATGATTGCATTGTTGACATCATCCAGTATTCACAGGATGGTTTACACAATAGCTGCATCATGAATAATGCTACCACAGCCACTCATTGTACATTCCCTCGCCAACGGGAGGGTCTGAAATGTGGATCGCCCAACTTAATAAATTTTTGCAAGGACGTTCTATGTTGAATAGAAAGAGAGAGATGTTTTGGCTGTTTGCTAGACAGTCCCTAGTTTTTTTAAAAACTTTAGGTCAAAGTTGATGATGGAAAATCGTATTTTCAGTGCTGTACATTGAACAATCATCTAAAAATATGAACATTTAAAAAAATATAATATTGGGCCCAAAGTTAATAATGTTTTTGTGTTTTCATGCTGTATCATTTGATGTTTCCAGCAGGCAAGGCATTTGATTCTAAAACTGCTGATCCGTGTGTGATTCTTGGTCATGCCATTTTTTCATACAATATTTTTTGTGTGTTTATGATAATATTCTGATAATCAGAATACTTTTCTTTGCCTTTTTTTAAAAGTAAGACCTCAGGAGACACGATAAATAATCAAACAAGTATGCATTATAATGTATTGACAGCTATTTTCAAAATGATACTAGTATAAAAATATATATGAAGTACATCTTTGCTTAATACTAACTTACTGTTTATTCATGAGCATTCTTGCACTTAGTGGGGTGAATGAGAACTATCAGATATCAATTCGAGTGTGTGTCCAGCGTATAAAAGCATATCTTGAAAGACAGGTGTGGACAACTGGTTATGAACCAATGTGTGAATTAAGATAGCATCCACCAAACCTTGAAATTCTCTGCTCTCCTGTTGCATTATTCTGGAGTTGTGTAATTAAATTTTCTACTTGTTGGAAAAAGTAAACATCACGCAGTTGACACAGAGAGGTACATTATTTATTATTTATTTATTTATTTATTTCATGTTCCATAGATCCAGTTAGTGAGTCAATGACAAGGATATGGAACGTGTCAAATTGTACAGGTTTCAATTTAAACTTACAATAAATACAAGGGCAATTCAATGCCAAATTGTACATAGTTTAAGGAAGACATACTATAAAAACAGTAATAGATACAATGTCAGCTAGATAACATAACAACCATTTAACAGAAAAAGGAGTTTCAAATAAAGGTTAAAGATAAGAGCACAAAGTTAAATCAGATATTAGGCCTACAAGAGTAAATACAGGTACAGCCAATTTGTTGTTACAAAAAGTGTGCTAATGCTCAAATGTACAATAAAATCAATTGAACTACTTCTAGACACAATAAGTTTAGTGATGGTATACATTTTCTTTCAGATATTCATCCACAGTATAAAAAGATTTCTCTGTTAGGTAATCTTTGAGAACTTGTTTAAATTTTGGCAGTTCTGTATGAACACATTTGATATGTAGCGGTAGAGCATTGAACAGCTTAATGCTGGAGTAGTAAACTCCTTTTTGTACCAAGAGTGAGACGTGTCATTTCGAAATGTAGATTGTTTTTGTTTCTGGTGTCTTGGTAGATAGAACAATTTTTGCACACAAACGCCAGCAAGGAAAAAATTTACTGTGAGGCAGTTGTTAGGATACCTATCTTCCGAAACAAGTGCCTGCAAGAGTGTCTTTGATGGACCCCACACATTATTCTGATTGCTTTTTTTTGGATGGTGAAAACTTTTTTTGCAAGTGGTTGGTTCCCCCCAGAATATGATAGCATATGACATCAACGAGTGGAAGTAGCCAAAGTAGGCAACCTTAATGGTGTCAAATTCAGTTACTGAAGAAATTACCCGTAATGCAAATGTTGGCGAGCTAAGTCTTTTACATAGATGAAGAATGTGAACTGACCAATTACGTTTGCTGTCTATGTAAGCACCCAGTAATTTTGTATCTTCAACTTTCTGTATTGGTTGATCTCTACATTTTATGTTAATTTCATCGAGATTACTTTGTGATGTATGGAACCTCATATAATGAGTTTTATCTGCATTGAGTGAGAGACCATTTGAGGAGAACCAATTTAAGATGTCATTAAAAACAGTATTTGTAGTTTGTTCAAGATCGTGATCTATAAAATCGTCAATTAGAACTGTGGTATCATCAGCAAACAGAGTAAATTTGCTGTTTGTCTCAGAACAAAGAGGAAGATCATTAATAAAGATGAGGAAAAGCAGTGGGCCCAAAACAGAGCCTTGAAGCACACCACAGGTTATCGTGTCCCATTCAGACGAGGCAGGTTCTCCAGAAAAGCCATTTAGCATTACAGTCTGCTTCCGATCCTGTAGATATGATTGTAGCCACAGGCCAACAGTATCGCCTAAACCATAGTATTCTGCCTTTTTCAAAAGAATTTGGTGCTTTACACAGTCAAAGACTTTCGCAAGATCACAAAAAATACCCACTGGAGACATTTTTTTGTTAATGGCTTCCAAAACTTGGTTGCTGAAAGAGAATATTGCCTGTTCAGTACAAAGACCGGCATGAAAAGCAAACCGATTTTTGCTTAAGATACTGTGGAAGTTGAGATGGTCTACAATCCTCTTGTGCATGAGTTTTTCAAGGATTTTCGAGAAGGTAGTTAATAAGGATATTGGGTGATAGTTTGTAACAATGCTTTTATCACATTTTTTTAAAGAGAGGAATCACTACAGCCAATTTTAGTCTGTCAGGGACAATCCCTTCTTGTAGGGATGTATTGTATATGTTGCATAAGACTGGACTAACAAATTTATAACATTGTTTCAGTATTTTACTAGAAATATTGTCCATACCAGTATAATTTTTATTTTTTAATGATCTAATTACTCTTATGACTTCGCTTACAGTAACTGGAGGTAAAGATAACAGTGGGATTCTGTTGCTAATAGCTTTCTGTAGGAGGGACAATGATTCTTCCACAGAACCATTACAGCCTGTCTTCTCGGCTGCTCTCAAAAAGTGGTTATTAAATATTTCTGCAACCAACTCAGGTTTCTTTATGATACTGTCCCCTGTTTTAATCTCTACTTGAGATATGTTCCCTGTTGTCCTGCCAGTTTCCCCTCTTTATTACATTCCATATAGTTTTAATTTTATTTTCTGAGCTTTCAATTTCTGATTTTATGCACATACTTTTAGATTTATTTATAACCTTCTTGAGAATGCTACAGTAAAGTTTGTAGTGTTGTCGTTTCTTTGTATCATTACAAGTCCTGAGAGAACTGTATAACATCCTCTTTGTTCTACAAGATGTTATTATCCCTGTAGTGATCCAAGACTTCTTGGCATTGCCTATATGACAATTTCTAACTACTTTTTTTTGGGAAAGATAGACTCAAATAGAGATATGAATTCATTTAAAAATGAATTGTACTTTTTGTTTACATTTGTTTCCCTATAAACTGGGCTCCAATCTATCTCTTTTAGGCTGTCATTGAATTTTTTAAGGCCCTGTTCATTTATTATCCTAAAAGATTTCCAAGAATGCTCGGAACTGTTGCACACACTGATGTAATTGAGTCTAAGCAATTGACCACCATGATCAGAAAGGCCAAGGATTGGATGTACAGTGATCTCATTGCATTTAGACTTATCTGTAAATATATTATCTATCAGACTTTTACTGTTAACAGTAACCCTAGTTGGGAAATCTACTATTACCATCATATTATAAGACTCCATTAAATGTACTTGGTTGTATCACTTTCACGGTGCACGTTGGTTGAGCGTCATCATCTGTGATCACAATGAAAGTAGCTGTCAATACAATATACTTATTTGATTATAAATCACGCCTCCTGATGTTTTACTTTTAAAAAAGGCGAAGATGTGTATTCTGATTATCACAATATTATCACCTGAAGGTATATTTCAAAAGGAAAAAGCTACAACCAAGAATCAAACATGGACCAGCAGTTTGGTAGTTTAATGCCTCGAGCGGCCACCAACCTCACTGGTTAATGTATACCCAAGGTACAGCATGAGAACACTAACATGTTAGTAACTCAAACATTATTAATTTTGAATCCTGTATTAGGTTTTTAAAAATATTGTTATCACATGACCCTTCATTCCATAGCACTGAAAACACTATTTTCTGTCATCAACTTTGACCTCAATTATTTCAAAACCTATAGTGTCTAGCAAAATGCCAAAACCCACGTGTCTTTATATCTAACATAGAATGTCCTAGAAAACTTGGTCAAAATGAATGACCCACATGTCAGACCCTCCCCTTGTAAGGCACTATAAAACTGCAACGAACAGTAATCTAAAGACCATGATCCGAAAACGCACATAATAAAAAAAATTAAGAAACTTCAATATACATATACGCTCCTATGTTCATTAACAAACATGGATGATGTCGAAGACCTTAGTTCAACCCAGATCTCTTGGTGATAAGTAGAGACCAGATTATGTGCATCATAAAAACCTTAAAATGCTCATGAAATATGGTTAAAATACATGAAAAGTTGTATGCACGATCAAGTAATAAATAAACATGGTACTTACTTTACTGCCTGTATTGTATCTCAAAGTCGAAACTGTGCATATAAATTACCAGGAAGGGCGCCGGCCACGCGAAAAGTCTGTACATTTAGAACGCCGATATTTTCTGAATACTTTCTGGTAGAGGTTAAGAAGGGGCCTTTCTGGGATCATTTTCTAAAAATTTGCACATTGGAGAAGCATAACGCTTTTAAGAAATGTTCCTCCTTTGCTATTGTTGTCCATAACAATCGGAGGCCATGCGAGTGAGTTGCAGCGAAACAATCGATATGTACACGACCAACTTCGAGATATGTCGCAAGCAGAGGAGAACGCTAAAAAACACCGTAATATTTTATTTGTTAAAAAACATAAAATCATTTTTTTTGAAAAGCGTTAACTTTTAATTAATACTATTGGACCAAAGCACCATTTACAATTTACTTTACATTTTTCTACTATTATAAACATAAACAAAAAAGTACTGTTCCAAATGTTCGGCAGTACGATTGTGTCTTCGATCACTAAAATCATTTTTATAAGCATAAAATGACCGTTTACATGAACTGATAATTGGGCAGTATCTGAATTTGGATGCTATGTTGGCACTTACTGTTTTTGGTAAAAGTTCAGCCGTCCCATTAATAAAACTATCAATTTGGCACAAGGGTTAAAAGCCTGGGTTATTGTTTAAAATGTTTTAAAACTTATCTAAGTTTTCTTGGGAATACCACCGGCACTGAGGAGTTAACTAGAATAATTTTATTCATTAACTGAATATATTCATTCAACGTCAAACATGGAGTTGCTAGCTTTTTAATACTTGCAGTTATAAGGGAAAAAGAGCTACATCACAGCCACGTCTTTTTAAATAGCGGAATCATTAAAGGCTTCCTTGTACTGGCCAAGTGCCAAAGCCTCTGCACTATCGAAGTCGTTTACTACCCCCTAATGGCCTCGAAATGTTCATTGTAAAACAACACAGCTTCGTCCCACGTTCCCCAACAACTTAGCACTGGTTCGGGAGGTAAAGGCACATTTGGTAGTTTTTCTTCGTAGGTCTTGATGGGAGCACAAGCCTTTTAGAAACACATTGTTTGCGGATGAAATCATCCACAAGGCGGAACGTACTTCTTCAAGCAAGGCGATGTACGCCACGAGCACAGCACGTCACATGAATCAAATACTCGGGATGGCTTTTCCTGCCTTGATCATGTAGGGAGCAGCACCTGAAATTAAAACTAAACACAAACACCCTTTCATCTGCGGAAGATTCTGGAAATATTTTTCTAATAACTTCGTTCACAAATCTGGCGATCGTAGAATTATTTACTTTTTCATGTTCTTTGCAGGCCGGTAAATAGTAAGAATTCGCGTCTTCTTCTAAAGCACTAACAATTAAATTTGCAATTTAACGGCCCCAAGTATCTGTAGTTTGATCAATTGAAATCCAGATAATGCTGTCACTGAGTTCATTGGGTATTCTTTCCAGAACATTTACGTAAATTGTGGGTATGTAATTTTTACGCAATGTTGATTAATCTAGTATATTTCGATTTAAGCAATATTTGCAAGGGAAGCCTAAGAGGACAGGGTTTGTGTTTGTGAAGAGCAATATTGCTTGCAATGAATGCTGCACAAAGATCCATGGTAAACCGACTTTTCTGGTTACCTTTGGACAAATCCCTACTACTGAAACTTGCTATTGTCAGAAGTTGTCGTGGTCCTTTCTTCTGCATTGCTGCGACATGAAGACCTGTCTTTCATGGTCTGTTTGAAGGACTTTTTTGCACGAAACTTATTTCTCGCAAACTCGTCAATATAAAACAATTCCATCATATGTAAATGTTCCAGAATGGTCAGCTATCACGAAACGGCGTTTCTTTTTTCGGGCGGCATGGCGCAAAACACGTTATACATTACACGTCGTAAAAAATGGCTCTGAGCACTATGGGACTTAACAACTGAGGTCTTCAGTCCCCTAGAACTTAGAACTACTTAAACCTAACTAACCTATGGACTCCCACACATTCATGCCCGAGGCAGGATTCCAACCTGCGACCGTAGCGGTCGCGCGGTTCCAGACTGAGGCGCCTAGAACCTCTCGGCCACACCGGACACATCTCAAGACGTTCAACTGTGTACAAGTACATAGAAAGCTAAACTGAAACAGTGGTCATGTGACTAAAAGCTTGTGTCGTTTAATTGTTGCCGACGCGAACACGGTATGACAGCGGAGGGGATTAAACAGGGACGTGGGCGCAGGAGCATTGACTCTTTGTCTCTTCCTGTTCCTCTTCTGTAATGATTTCGCTTAGGCAGTGGCCTCTCGATTACCGATTGCGGGCAGTTCTAGGTCCGCGGTCAATCTGCGAAACATCAAAACTAGATCGCGCAAGAGACTGCCCATCTAAATTTTTAAAGTATTGTAAACACAGAGCTAAAACCTGCATCGTCACTAGTTTTTTTGTTAAAATATATAATAACCGGTGAAAACGAGCCAAATAACGCAAATGCATATGCAAATGCATATAATCCGGTCTCTAGTGATAAGTGACCAGGCAGCTAAGAAGCTCTTGTTCCTGTAACTGAGCATCCAACTCAGTTGTCACTCTTTCTCCATCAGTCTTCTGACTGGTTTGATGTGTTATCACGGATTCCTCTCCTGCGCCTACCTTTTCATATCATAGTCATCAATTATTTGTTGGATATATTCCAACCTCTGTCTTCACCTACCTTTCTTCCCCTCTACAGTACTCTGGAAATTATTCCCTGATGTCTTAACATGTATTCTGTCAGTATTTTCTGCATATTTCTTCCCTCATTCATTATGCAAAGAACCATCTCTTTTCTTATCTTACCAGTTCACTTAATTTTCAACATCCTTCTATAGTACCATAGCTCAAATGTTACAATTCTCTTCTCTTCCAGTTTTCCGACAGCCCATGCTTCACTTTCATAGAATTCTATGTTCCAAATGTATATACTCGGAAATTTCTTCCTGAAAATAAATCCTATTTTTGATAAAAGTAGACTTCTAGTTGCAACAAACACCTTTCTTCTTGTGCTGGTCTGATATCCTATTTGCTGCATCCATCATGTGTTTGCATTCAAGGTAGCAATTTTGATGTTGAAGTTATCACTATTCTCATTTCTGCTACTCATCATTACTTTCATCTTTCTCTGGTTTACTGTCAATCCATAATCTGTGGCCATTAGACTTAATTCCATTCAACAGATAAAGTATCATCACTTTCATTGATAAGGAGAGGTCACCAGTGGTGGGATCGACTTCTTCAAACAAGTAGACAGTGATGTAGGTTAAGTTCACAGCTATCACACCGTGCAGCCATTCACCCTGGTGGGCTCTCATTTGCAAGTAACTGATAGAATTTTTTTTTTTTTGGAATTTTGAGTGATGCTCAATAGCGTTAATGCATGTTGTAATGGATAGGGTAAGGGCTTCACATGCAGGAGGTTGTGGGTTTGAATCTTGAGAGGCGCATTAATTTTTTTTAGTTTTAAATCTTTATTGAAATGATTTTGAATATAATTTTCATTCAGTTAATTGGTTTCAATGTAATTTTATATTCCTATTCCTTTTGCAAATCATTTTAATCACCATATGAACTTTTTCATTTGTTTCATTTTTTCTTTGCATCATTTTTTTCCACTCAGTACTCAATTATTTGAATATTCTGACCTATCGGCTCCAAATGACAGACAAAATAATCTATTTATATTGATTGTGCAATGGCGTGAAATTTTTAGTTACAAGACATACAATTTTTTTCTGCCCAGTAATCATACAAACATTTAAAACATTGCCTAAATTCCTATTGCACTAGGGACAAAATAACACTGATTAAGATTTAACGAAAGAAGGGTTTATTAGTAAAACGAAATTCATGTGAAATGAGGAATAGATATAATAAACACAATTCCCTGCACAAAAAAGTAGGATGACAAAACAAAAGAGATAAATCAAAATATCACACAAAATTAATTAAAAACACATGAACAAAGATTTCAAGTTGAAAAAGAATGTTAGGAACAAAAATGAGAGCAAAAGAAGTTGATATTATGTTTAAAATGATGTGACAAAGAAATGAAAACAAAAAAAATTATGTAAATCAATTAACTGAACAAAAATGATCAACCTCACTTTTTTAAAAAATCTTATGCACCTGACGAGATTCAAACCCCCAATTTCCTAAAGGAAGCCCTTACCCTATTCATTACACCATGCAACTTTTTTAACGTTATTGAGCATCATTCAAAATTCTGATCTTTTTTCCTTTTTCAATTATGTATAAATGAAGGCCCACCACAGTGAATGGGTCATGCAAAAGGTCCAAACAAATCTATGGTCTAGGTGTACACACCATGGAGGTATATGCAGACGGACCTGGATGGGAGGTGGTAAAGGGAAGGACTCCAGTTCAGACAGAACGGATCACACGCGAACTGCAATCGTTAGCCCTGACCTGGGACACCAATGCGGGAGACGGACTGCCATGGGTGGAAAAAGGAGACGGTAATTCGGATGCTCAGGAGAACTACAAATGTGTTCAACGTAACTGGCGAGCAGTTGTGAACGTCGGATCTGCAATGGAGGGACTCCCGCCTCCATAAGGACACTGGCCAACGGACTTGTTCTAAAAGCTCACGTCACTAGGTGAACGCCACAGTGGTTCACTGGGTCGAGTACACGCAACGCTGAGTGTGCCGCCAAACCATAAATAAGGATCCCATAGTCAAAGCGGGATTGAACAAGGGCTTTGTAGAGCTGCAGCAGAGTAGAGCAATCTGCACCCTAGGTGGTGTTGCTCAGGCGGTGGAGGGTGTTGAGGTGCTGCCAGCACTTCCCCTTAAGCTGACGAAGGTGAGGTAGCCAAGTCAATCAGGAGTCGAAAACCAGTCTTAAGAATCGGTATGTCTCCACTACAGTGAGTGGATCATCATGAAGGTAAATTTATGGTTCCAGATGAACAGTACAATGCTAACAGAAGTGCATGACACACGACTTAGTGGCCGACAACTGGAAGCCGTGGGCGAGAGCCCATGACTGCGCCTTATGGATGGCTCCCTGTAGGCGCCGCTCGGCAACACCAGTACTGGTGGAGCAGTACAAAACGCAGCAGTCGTCTGCATACAGAGAGGGTGAGACTGACGACCCTACAGCTGCTGCTAGACCGTTAATGTGCACTAAAAATAGTGATACGCTCAATACAAAGCCCTGCGGGACCCCATTCTCCTGGATATGGGGGAAACTATGGGAGGCACCAACTCGGACACGGAAAGTACAGAACGACAGAAAATTCTGGATAAAAATAGGGAGCAGGCCTTGGAGACCCCACACGTATAATGTAGCAAGTATATGATGTCGCCAGGTGGTGTTATACACTTTGCGTAGGTCAAAAAAGACTGCAACAAGGTGTTGGCTTCACACAAGTGACACAATGAGGGAAGCTATTTCACAACAGCACGACCGCAAAGTTGCAAAACATTTTTCACTGTTCTCAATGGTCATTGCCGGCACAACTCCTCTGACTCTTGTGGCTATTCTCTCAATACTATCCTTCCTGGTATGCTAAAATGATACAAAAGATGCAATCAAATCAAACACATTTTGTACTTTCAACAATTAAGATGATACATACAGTATCAAAAGCAAAATCATATGCACATTTACATAAAACATATAAACACAGAATTAAACATTTGCAGATGTACCTTATTGTGGGACAGTGTATCTAGAGGATCATATAGACACCTTTCCCAGCTGCACACCTCAATAAGCATACTTATACTTACTTTGCTTCATTCCATTTTTACAATAAGAAGCTATCATTAGACATTTACTTTTTCTCAACAGCAATACAAAAAAAGAGAGCCTTCATTTGTTTTTGTTACTGCATTTTTAAAAAATTACTCATTGAAAAATTGTAGAACATATCGCACAACAGCCAAAGAGTAAGGGTCATGTATTTCTCGTCTACTGTCCACCAGTGAAAACAATAACAAGCCAACAGCCCTTCAAAGAGCCGTGTTTTGTGCATGCACCTCTTCTACTGCACATGCATGAACTCACAGCAGAATAGAATGGTTCCTATTTCTCTCTAGCGGATAAACCATCTGCTAAAACCGCAGCTTCACTCTTTCTTGTACACATGAGACGTTCCGGAATATCAGCTTTACAAATGCTTTTGCATCCCCTGTAACGAGTCACTTAGTCATTTGCCTGTTCAAAATCTGAGTCCTGCTGCTGACACAGATCATCTAGAGAAGACAATACATCCTCAGCTGACTAATCAGAAAAGGGCATAACCAAGCTAGAAAACCTCCAGCACAGAAACACCATGTATCTTGGACTCTCGACTTTAAGGGGGGGGGGGGGGGGGGGGGAATCAAGAACAGCATCAGGGCAACAATAATAGCTCAAAAAACTTCAACCAGGGAAACATTATTAATCAGACATTTTATTACTCCTTGTTTTAAACAATCATGACAGTGCTCCGGTGTGCCCCAGCCTGGAGAGGTGTACCTTTAGCAGGTTGCCTCACAGCTATGGTCTGCTCAGCCAGAGCAGCAGTGTTAGCAGCAGCTCACAATGCAGATGGGGAAGAGCTATCCACGACATAGAGGACTGAGGCACTCGGAATTACGCCGATGACCCACTGCAGCGAAACTGGCTTTCATTCACAATGCCCGTACATGCAAGCAGCAGCGAACAGTATCGGCCTTTACCTGCCCAAGCTAGACGAGTGAATAGCTGCAGTGGCCAACTGTAGGCCATCAAGATAGGAGGCTGCAGCGGGTCCACAGATCGGAAGGTGCTCAGTCAGCAGCTAGGCCAGCTCTTGGCAGAACTAGAGTCGGAGTGGCAGCTTGCAGACTGATGTCACCTTGCTGTTGGCGTAGCTCTCCACTCTTAGATGGTGGCTGCCAAACTGCATACGCCTATCTAAAAATTAGAGGTATTCACACGGACTTTGCTATCCCCCGTTGTGCAACAGTTTTGGTTTCTCAAATGTAACACTTAACAGTGCCCTGTCTTAGCCATATGGGAGTCAGGGCACTGATACCACAGAGGCCCTGCCTTCTGTTACGCCATCACTATTACACCTCTGGTCTGAGGTAATCGCTCAGAGCTGTGGAGCTGCTGCTTCAACAGGTCAGGCTTGTTGCAATTCTGTTATCTAGCCCCATTCTGTTTCCCTTCCATGGGCTCCCTACATAACCAAGGGCAGCATTTGAATGTTAACCAAATAACCGAGTAAAATAATGCCACTCTCCATTACGGAAGATCGCAATCATTATGGAGAGGATTAAGGGCCGAACAATAATAGGCGTAATGACAGACAAGCGCCAGCCTGGCCATCGGAGTTAAACTAAATAAAGTTTTCATGTCACTCGAATTGAAACTGCAGTTAAAAAGTCGGTACTTTTCATTATTAATATGCACCGTGATACAGATTATGATCTAAGAGGTGATAATGTGAGAGTGTTAAGTGATTACTGAAGATGTGCTAATGTCACGTCGTCAACATTAACGTTCCCAGTATTAATTACGCTGGACTTTTAAACAGCAGGAGTCAGATCAAAGCACTATTCAATAAACCGCCTCTACGGTTAAGTTAGTCTGCACATATCCTATCCTATCTTTTCTTGTGAGTGTCATACCATCAGTGATGCGGGAACTAGTAGCAAGCTTGTTAAGGATAAAAAATACTTGAAGTTTTACATTGAGAGCAAAGAGTGTGAGCGAAGTTTCCTGGTAATTCAACTGTTATCCGTTTGGTGTACCTTAGGGACACACTGGATGACAGCGAATAAATGTAAAGTGGATTCTGCTGTGAATAAGTTATATACATCCAGAAAAGGAATGAGGAAAGAATGGTTGCATTTATAGGATGGATAAATCAGAAAGAGATTAGTGCAATGTGTGAATTTATACTGTTTTAATGTGGATAAGGCGAGAGCTGCACCCCATCTATGTGGTAACAAGTACGTTAGAGAAGAAGGCAACTAGAAGGAAGAAAATACAGAAACACTTTTTTGTCAGATTTGCAATAAATTCAAGAAATATCTTACAAAAATTGTTGTAGGTGGGTTCATGGGGCAACTTTTACAGCAGAAATGATTACAGAGGTAGGAGAAACATACAAGGATGTTACAGAGGTCAGAAGGGCGAAAGAAGATGACATCGGGTGGTGTAGCATTGGCTGTCTGTGTGACAAGCTCTCATTTGAAGGCTTGACTTGAGAAAGCCATAGTCACACCTGAATACTCGAATGAAGTATCAAGGCTTAAGTGGAACCTGAGACAGGTTACTGGTATGGTCTTTGTAGAATTTCGTGTTGGAACCAATTTTCTAACCACAAATGCCTGGGTTGTATGGAATTTTGTGCTTTGTGTAGATAAAGCATTGATTATGGATGTGGGTATACTGTTGTTTGATGTGGACCAAGGATGAGAGACTATAAACATGTTCTCTGCTGACAAAGGCTCTGCCACTGTGTTGTGCACATGGGAGATTGATTGGCTTTCACTGCTTTAGAATACTTACACGTGCCAAACTATACCTCATTATCCTATTCCTTACATCAAGATTGAGATGCAGACAATCTAAAACCCGCAAATCCCTTCACAAGGTCCTACAACTGCCGTTCACCCCTCAGGACCCACATAGCACTACTTTCCACCTACAACTTAAAATAAAAACAAACTTCCCAAGTATGCCATTGCAGCAGGCTTGACAGCTCCAATCAAACTATCTCAGCCCTCTACTTGCTTTTAAAATAAAAACTGGCCTTTGTTTTATTTGTTCCACACACATTTTGCCTTTTACTTTAAGGCATCTTTAGTGGAATCTAGAAAACCACATGTTCTGCTTTTTATACAAATAAGTGATTACTTACAGTTATTCAAGTTTTTTGCAGGCATCCTTTTCCTCACATCTGGTCGCATACTGGAGGTCGCACTACAACTTAACTTATGAAACATAAGCACACTTTCATGTAACCATTGAGAGGCGAGAAAAAGAGAATAAATTTCTAGTGCCAAATTGAAACCATTCTTTTTTAAAGAATATGTGACAAATCACGAGACTGTGAGGCACAGCTTAAATAGCTGCAAGTAAAACTGTAATGAGCTGCTGTTACGTTTATAATCTTGTCTGTCACAAATATGTGGCAGTTTTTTTTCTGTACATATTACAAATTACAAGTTTGTTTTTAAAGCTGGGACCTAAAGGCACAGGTCAAAATAAATTAATGATCTTGGTTGTCAAAATATTTACCCGTTTCTTCCACATGTGCTACAATTTCGGAGGTTGTGGTACAGTGACCTGAAGATGTGACAATTTTCCTTCGTCTCTCATTTTAAAACATGTTTACTGCTCTCTGACTGACTCTGTATAACTCACTGCTGCCACATTCCCTTTCCTATGTCAATTCTAGTGTGGAATTGCAATTCTCTGCCTTGATTCATGACATCATGAGTTTATAATGTGAAGGATGTAAGTGGCTTGTTATTAAATGTTGTATGTGGTTGTCTTAGTAACTGGTGTAATCTATTCTTTTTATTCCGAATTTGTCACTATTTCTGAGTGTGTGTTTAGGCAGGAACCTAAGAGCACATCTGCAAGAGAACCAAGCATGAATCACATTTATAATCTTAATTCTCAGAAACTGAACTTTACCAGCTAGACTTCCAAAATGGAAATTAGATACCAATTTGACTGGCAACTCTTTAATCAGGACATAATTTGTTTTAAAAGATTAATGGAGGGAACCAGTGTAAGAGATATGCAATAGATGACAATATATAAAGCACCCAATGAGCTACAAAAGAGTACATACGAGTAACTTAGCGTCACTGTGAACATGAAACCCAAAGTGGTAGTACAAGCTGTGCCTGGACTATGGTATATATGTTCTGAGATCACTTCTCCTGCCTCGGACATATGCCCACCACATGACATTTCTGATAGGATATCGAAAACAGAATCTTATTACTTCCACTGTTTATTTCTTACAAGGATCTTTGTACTTCTATGAAGCTGCTGGTGTAGAGCCTACCAAAGTTATCTTAATCCTACTCCATTATTGCAAAACCTAAGACTCTTTACTACAAATTACATCAACAAACTAGTCACAGGCTCACATTGATTAACTGTATCCATCTCACAATGCAAACCGAACTTAATCAACAAACCCTCCTTCAAGAGGACAAACAAAAATCCAAATACTTGGGCTGCAACAGCAGGAAATTGCAAACTCGGGTGCTTAACCACCAATGCTTGAATTGATACCTTCAAACAAGATCGCAGAAGACAAAGTGAGGCACACACAACAACAAATTTGTCAAACACACACACACACACACACACACACACACACACACACACACACACACAATTAGTGACAATGAATGAACAAGTTTTATGCCAGCAATTTTTTTCCCAGATGGCTACACAGGACTGTTTGAAAATACAAACGCACTGACAGAACCCTGTAACAACTCACAATAAATGGTTTGTAGCTACCTGATGTTCAGCGTGTAATGAAGTGGAATCGTGGCATAGGTAGGTTAAGGGGTGGAACTGTAATCACTGCAAAGCTTCTATGAATGAGCAACAAAACATTCTGATGGTGTCAATCGTCTTTTTACTAACTGGCGTGGTTTCACGATTAGGTGTAAGCCTTTCAAAAAGTTGAGGGACTGTAAAAGTAGTTCAAAGCTGCTTCATTGTGGGCTGACGTAAATTTGTTCATTTCTAAACCCAGAAGACTAAGCTATTGTTTAAACTTCTATATTATTCTGTAAGCTATCCGTAACAGAAAAAGAGTAATACATTAACTTCATTTTAATACAAACCATACTGTATGTACATGTACAGTGTCATACTGGACCCATAAAATACAGACTACATTCAACTCAATACTGACCATGAGCTTCCACCATATCTGCTGTTGTTCTGTCTTGTTTAAAAACCACTATATTGGTACTGGTCAAATGGAGAAAGTAAAACAGTCTTCTCTTAATATGTTAGAATTAATTTCATAAAAAGATGATGCTGCTGATCGCGTCACAAACTCAACCTCACTATTAATAAACGGTCTGGGATGTGCAACAACGCCATCAAAGAAACGAATGCGATTATTGTAACTAAAATGTATGTAGCTAAATGAAATATTCTGCATAATGCACTGCCAATTTATTGTGATCCCTAACAGTTGTGCCCAAACGATCACCATTAATTACAGTCTAATATTTTATGACAATGGTTGTCAAGCACGGTACTTACGTCCCCAAGGTGTAAGTATTTATCAAGCATGCAAAACAGTTACTGTATTTTCGCCAAATAAACTTACCACAGTGTTCCATAATAATCCCTGCTTGCTCTGCTGATCTGGTGTTAGCCTGACATAGTTATTCGTCACCATAGTATTGCCCGAAAAATCCCAATAAGGTATAGTCATTCCAGAACCTGTCGTGCAAACGCTTGATTAAATTACAATTCAAAAACCAACACATAATCGCATTTACATATTAATTTGTTCACCTTGGTAAGGTTTTATAAGCGAATGTTCTCTCTTCATATAGTCCTGTGTATTCCATTCTGCCGTTATACCACAGATGAATAGCAGTAAAAAACTAAAAGTTAACATGTATTTCGAAGCACTTTCTATACTCATGGTATTCACTAAACTTTTATTCAGCTTCAGCGGCAGATACACATTAAAACCAGTAAAATGTCATGTGAAAAGAATTAGTCTCTATAAAAATCCAGCAGAATA
The DNA here is from genome assembly GCF_023898315.1 of Schistocerca nitens. NCBI lineage: Eukaryota > Metazoa > Arthropoda > Insecta > Orthoptera > Acrididae > Schistocerca > Schistocerca nitens. The sequence continues at coordinate 973,649,503 of NC_064617.1, read as the reverse complement.
CTTCTACACAGCGCAGTTCTAAAACACACGATGCAGAAGACTAAACGTCGTGAAACACTTTTTTTTTTACTGCTACCGAAAAATATGTCAAAAGCCCGCAATAATAACAATGTCGCAACACACAATCAAAATTATATAAAAACAAAGTAAAAAAATATGCAAGTTCAGTATATCCAATGCGCACTGTACTCGACCTAGCAGTGACAATGACAAAGATCTTCGATCTTTTCTTCTGTGTACATGGCACAGTCCAAAGATGAACTTCACACTTCACAGATTTATGAGCATGGAGGTATAAGGATACATGTTTATGAGTGAGAAGGCATATCATCACTGGAAACCAGACACCGATCGACGTTGGCAGCATATCTGAACGATTCGCACTTGATGGAACGGAATAGGACGTTCCAACATTCCATTGCATTTCTAATTAGTGGCATCAATGCAGTGCATCAACGAATCAGAACGGAATGGGAAGTCAACGTCAAGGTTTCTCGGGGGAACGACAAGTCAATGTAAAGGTTTGTTTAGGTAGTATACTAAAGTGATTAACTTTAGGGGAGAGTGGGGCACTCTGAACCACAGAGCACAATGAATCAGGTAGCTTAATTTCAGTGTAAGGTAGTAAATTATTTTTTCCTCTGTTCATATGTTGTCAGTACTGCTCTATCGACTGTCATTTGTTTCCTGCAGGATCTAGTTCCCGCCATTAGTGTTGTACTGGTGATGTGTTAGCTTCACGATAGTGAAGTAATTTTTGGAGACGTAGATAGATAGAATTTTGTTCAATCCTTTGTCACCAAATTTTAGAGAAAGTATGTCATTGTAACAATATCAATACGGTATTTTAATGATATAGATATTCAAATATTAACAATGTTCATACATAACCTCATATAAGCTTTGTTTGAAATATGTACTGTTGGGGCACACTGAACCAAGCTCTCCTGGGGCACAATGAGCCATGGTTTGTTGTGCCCCAGGGTAGTCCATTGTGCCCCAGGAATATTGTAACTTTCCAATACAAGCACTCTGTACTTTATTTCCTTAGCATGGGTAAATACATATGTGTAGGTATTTAAGGCATTGAAATTACAGACGTTCAGCAGTCCTGTTTTATACTATCTAGTTTGAAGATGGTTCGTTTGTGCCGCAGAAGTACGGACAGAGTTAAAACTGACCACGATGGTATGCAAGAAGCTGTACAGGATGTTCTTAATAAGGGTAGGCAGTTCGCCAAGCAGCTAAATCTCATTCAATACCTTACCCTACTCTTCAACGATATGTTCAAAACATTAAATGAGGTTCCAGTGAATGATTGACACCAAACTATGAAAATCGAAAGGTATTTTCTGTGGAGCAGGAGAAAGAATTAGTGGAGTATTTGTTGCATTCTTCTAAGATATGCTTTGGTGTTGAGACTAAAACATGCAGGCACTTAACAAGTGAGCTGGCTGTGAAAACTCCTGAGAACTGGACAGAGGAAATGGCTGGTGTAGACTGGTTCTATGGGTTCATGAAACGAAATCCCAGTTTTAAGTATCTGAACCCCAGAGGGCTGCAGCTTATCCAGAGCAACATCCTTTAATCGGTATACCATTTCGAATTTCTTCAAAAACTTGAAAGACCTTTACCAGAGATACCCTACTTTCGCTGATTGTACAAAGATTTTCAATCTGGATGAAGCAAGTACCTCAACTGTACCAGATAGGCTTCTAAAGGTAGTAGTGGCACAAAAGGTCAGTAAACAGATTTCTCAATCTACTAGTGGAGAATGTGGTGTCTTAGTGGCCACCTGTTGCATAATCAGTGCAAGTGGTTCAAAAATGGCTCTGAGCACTATGGGACTCAACATCTGTGGTCATCAGTCCCCTAGAACTTAGAACTACTTAAACCTAACTAACCTAAGGACATCACACACATCCTTGCCTGAGGCAGGATTCGAACCTGCGAGCGTAGCGGTCACGCGGTTCCAGACTGAAGCGCCTAGAACCGCACGGCCACACAGGCCAGCAGTGCAAGTGGTACTTTCCCCTGACCCCAGCAATGATATTTCCTCCAGTATATTATAAACAACATATGATAAGTAATGCACCAACAGGTACCCTGGGGTTAGCAATAAAGCGTGGCTGGTTGAATTGTGAGCTTTTTGTGGATGTCGTGAAACATTCCATCCACAAATTCAGTAGTAGCAAAGACAATACTGTGCTTCTAATTTTAGACAATCATGAAACCCATCTGTCAATTGAGGTAATAGATGTAGGAAAAGCCAATGGGGTCGTTATGCTAACTGTACCCCCACATACCTCAAACAAACTGCAGCCTCTAGATGTAGGAGTGTTGTCTTCATTCAAGGGAACTTATTACTCAGTATTAAATTCAAAACTCCTACACAAAAAAGGCACTCCTCTCACTACTTATGATGTAGCTGTATGTGTCAAAATTGCTCATGACAGATCAATGACACCCACTAAGATATGTTCGGCCTTCAAGAAATGTGGAATATTTCCATTTGATGAAGACATCATCACTGACAAAGACTTTATGGTCAGTGAAGTAACAGACAGTGTCGTGGAGGCAAACAGAACAACTTCAGATGTTAATTCTCTCCATCATATCAATGATGCACGATCTGCAGGACAAGCTTCAGTCGATGTCAGCCAGCCACAAGATGTGCAGCAAGCAGGACCATCTGCAGTACTTAACACCCAAACAGCTTTTCCTAATGGAGTTTCTCCTGAAATAATTCGAGGATATCCAAAAGCAGAGAACAGAAAGGAGAGCAATAAACGTAAGAGAGGACAAAGTTTAATTGCAACTGATACACCGGAGAAAGATTTGTTGCAAGCCACAAAACATCCCAATAAAAAGGTCAACCAGAAGCTTTATGAGCAGGAATCAGCTGACAACATTAGTGAGGCGCATTATGAAGATAATGATGCCAATGTGGATGTTTCTGGTGAATCTGAGCACAACTTTGAAGATATGAGCAAATTACCAGAAACAGATGATTTCGTTTTGACCAAATTTGAACTGAAAAACAAATCACCAGTTTACTATATGGGGAAGATTTTGAAATCCAAGGATGATGCAGGAAACTATCAGGTACACATTTTTGAGAAAAAGTGAAAAAGTGAGAGTGAAGTTTTATTTTCCTCAGGTAAAGGATGAAGCTTTTGTTCCAGCTAGCAACATACTTTACATGCTCCCACGACCTGCTACTGATGGTGTGACAAAGAGACAAAAATCATATTTCAAATTTGGAATCAGATTCGAGTCCATGGATGTTCGGTAATTCCAAAATAAGTTACATGACTGTGTGCCTACAGATTTAATTATATGATTCACCCATGGAACATATGCTAACATTATGTTTAAAGTACATTTACACTTACTTTGTATGCTAAATAGGTTCTTTTAATGAATGTGTTTAAAGTTGTTCATTGTACCCCACATGTGGGGCACAATGAACCATTTACCAAATTTTCTTCAAAGGCGTGCAGCTAAAAAACAATTAATGACAATGCAGTCATACACTCCTGGAAATTGAAATAAGAACACCGTGAATTCATTGTCCCAGGAAGGGGAAACTTTATTGACACATTCCTGGGGTCACATACATCACATGATCACACTGACAGAACCACAGGCACATAGACACAGGCAACAGAGCATGCACAATGTCGGCACTAGTACAGTGTATATCCACCTTTCGCAGCAATGCAGGCTGCTATTCTCCCATGGAGACGATCGTAGAGATGCTGGATGTAGTCCTGTGGAACGGCTTGCCATGCCATTTCCACCTGGCGCCTCAGTTGGACCAGTGTTCGTGCTGGACGTGCAGACCGCGTGAGACGACGCTTCATCCAGTCCCAAACATGCTCAATGGGGGACAGATCCGGAGATCTTGCTGGCCAGGGTAGTTGACTTACACCTTCTAGAGCACGTTGGGTGGCACGGGATACATGCGGACGTGCATTGTCCTGTTGAAACAGCAAGTTCCCTTGCCGGTCTAGGAATGGTAGAACGATGGGTTCGATGACGGTTTGGATGTACCGTGCACTATTCAGTGTCCCCTCGATGATCACCAGTGGTGTACGGCCAGTGTAGGAGATCACTCCCCACACCATGATGCCGGGTGTTGGTCCTGTGTGCCTCGGTCGTATGCAGTCCTGATTGTGGCGCTCACCTGCACGGCGCCAAACACGCATACGACCATCATTGGCATCAAGGCAGAAGCGACTCTCATCGCTGAAGACGACACGTCTCCATTCGTCCCTCCATTCACGCCTGTCGCGACACCACTGGAGGCGGGCTGCACGATGTTGGGGCGTGAGCGGAAGACGGCCTAACGGTGTGCGGGACCGTAGCCCAGCTTCATGGAGACGGTTGCGAATGGTCCTCGCCGATACCCCAGGAGCAACAGTGTCCCTAATTTGCTGGGAAGTGGCGGTGCGGTCCCCTTCCCCTACGGCACTGCGTAGGATCCTACGGTCTTGGCGTGCATCCGTGCGTCGCTGCGGTCCGGTCCCAGGTCGACGGGCATGTGCACCTTCCGCCGACCACTGGCGACAACATCGATGTACTGTGGAGACCTCACGCCCCACGTGTTGAGCAATTCGGCGGTACGTCCACCCGGCCTCCCGCATGCCCACTATACGCCCTCGCTCAAAGTCCGTCAACTGCACATACGGTTCACGTCCACGCTGTCGCGGCATGCTACCAGTGTTAAAGACTGCGATGGAGCTCCGTATGCCACGGCAAACTGGCTGACACTGACGGCGGCGGTGCACAAATGCTGCGCAGCTAGCGCCATTCGACGGCCAACACCGCGGTTCCTGGTGTCTCCGCTGTGCCGTGCGTGTGATCATTGCTTGTACAGCCCTCTCGCAGTGTCCGGAGCAAGTATGGTGGGTCTGACACACCGGTGTCAATGTGTTCTTTTTTCCATTTCCAGGAGTGTATAAGGCCATTTGAGACTTGAACGATTAAATGGTAACTTCTGTAAATCACAACTCTGTAATAAAATTATTGCATGAGTAACACGAAGAAATATTTTTTATGGTTCAATGTGTCCCACTGTCCCCTACAATATAACAGGTTAATATTACGATATGTTGATAATTTTTGCTTTTGGACTGTTTAATTACAATTGAATGAAACAAAGTTTTCGTGCCATACGTGTTGCGCCTTTATTCTTTATAGTATATAGTTTAATTTTGGTACAATGTATATATAGGTTATAAACAATTGTAGTGGTTGGTTCTTCTGTGACGTAATAATAATTTAAAATTCTGCTTACAGGGTCTGTGGATGTTGTTCTACATGTTATGTTTTTGTGCCATTGGGACGCTGTTCTTCTTCTTATAACTGTCATTTGAAATTTTGTTTTCCAGATTTGTAAGTAAAATTTTAAACTATTACTACATCATAGATAACCCAACCACCAGAATGGTGTATAACCTATATATCCATTGACCTAAAATATAAACAATATTGTATAAATAAAAATATGTACATAGAATAAAGCCCATAATTGTATTTCATTCAGTTGTAATTAGACGACCCAAAAGTAAAAAATATCGATATACACTAATATCACACGCTACTGAGGATGACGGAACTGCAAAACTTGAAGATTACAGGTTAATGCAAGTGCGAGAGAACCCATTCCAAATGTGAAATGCTGGTACATTAACAACTGGTGTAACCACAAACATATTGAATGAGAGCACACAAACGTGCATACACTGCGGTGTAGAGGTGCTGCATGTCATTTTGTGGGATGGAGTTCCATACCTGTTGTACTTAGTAGATCAATACAGGGACAGTTAATGCTGGTTGTGGTTGATGCTGGAGTTATCGACCACTGATGTCGCATACGTGCTCGATTTGGAGACAGAACTGGTGATCGAGCTCGCCAAGGCGTGTTGACACTCCGTAGAGTGTGTTACAATAGCTGTATATGAGTGAGTGTTAATCTGGAATGCTGTTCATTAACGACAGAACAACAGGTCGAATCATAACACTGAAGTACAGATTTGCAGTCATGGTGCATGGGGTAGCCACGAGACATGCTATTGCTGTCATACGAATTCACAACCAGGTTTATGTCCAGAGTGTCTAGGCTGCAGACAGGTTAATTGCATGCGCTGATCTGACCTCCTCTTAACCAACATACGACCATCACTGGCACTGAGGTAGAACTGGCATTCATCAGAAAATACAACAGACCATCACTCCACTCCACCCTCCAATGAACTCTCGGTTGACACCACCGAAGTCGCAAATAGTGGAGTTTTGGGGTCAGTGGAATGCAGGCTACAGAGAGTCTGGCTCAGAGCTGTCCTTGAAGTAACCGCTTTGTAACAGTGATGCCAACTGCTGCTTGAACTGCAGCTGCAGATGGATGCGATGTGCCACAGCCATACACCAAAGACGACAGTCCTCCCTCGCGGTAGAGCCATGTCGCTCCGGAGCCAGGTCTACTTGCAACCATATCTTCATGTCACCACTGCTGCCAGCAAAAATGTACAGTGCCTACATTCATGATAAATCTTTCTGCATTGTTGCTGAAGGAAATCCAGTTTCTTATGGTCCTATTGCATGACGTCATTCAAAATCATTAAGTTGTTTAGAACAGCGTCTCCATCGTCTTAAAAGCGTTCTTGACTGACGACGACCAATCTTAAAGGTAACTATTGCTTACAACCATGACAGCGTATATTTAAAGCAAACCTTATTTGCATCCTCACAGAGGAACTACTTGCGCCACTCTTATGCGAATGGAGCGAAATTTGGATAGGTGTCACACATACTAACTTTCATCTCCCACAATTCCTTCTTATTGTTGGGATTTTTTTTCCATCGGTGTAGTATTTTAATTAACCTATACTCGCAGTGCTCACTGATATTATAGCATATGATTTCGTGTTCTTGTCCCTTCACAACACTATTTTATTGTTCGCTTTGTGTTCATGACACATTACGAACATTCCATAACAACTTGGACATGAGTGTTCGGTAGGCTTTTTGAAATGATGTGAACAGTCATGGAACCCAGCAGGGGCGGTATCTGTCATGTTCTAAATGCCATGCAAGATATTGAAAATTGATTTATCACTGATTTTCAATTTTTCGTCTTTCATCTCGAGTCTGTTAAGGTTGTCTTGCCTATTTTTATATAAATGAGTTGGTCAGTTTCGAGATGTGTCACGACATAAGAACTAAATTTTGAAAGTGACACAAGAAAATTATTATATCCCATAGAATTGGTGGTTACCTGCTGAATATTTGTTAAGGGACATCGCTTTGAGACTTAAAAGGTAAGCATGATTTCATGATTATCCTGAAAGTAAACCTTTTTCTGTTACTAAAATGATTGTGATGAGACATTTTTTAAAAGCTGATGATCTAAAATTATATTCTTGTACAATTAAATTTGGCATGTATCCATCAAAATGATCAATGAGATAAGAAATAAAGCAGTAAAATAGTTAGAAAACATATTTTTATTCATGTATCAGTAATGTTAAACTGATACTGAATGTGAAAATTCGATTTAGGATAAAATCAGAAATGAGAACAGTACTATTTACAAACAAAAATAATCATTCGCAAAGAGCCTTTGAGGAATCTTGCTAGAGAATGAAAATGTTCAACATAAATTTTGAAATAATGTTATACACTGCTATCCAAAATACATCTATTCACATTAATGGGTATAATGTGTTACTTACCTGTCATCTACTTTATAACACTAATGGCAGATATGGCTCATGGTTCACATACTGGGGAAGACTGCAACATTTTTAGATCGAAACTAACCTAGACCTCGGGCTCTGCTAAAAATCAGTCTGTCACCATAAGCAAGATTTCAGGAGGGGTGGGCGGCAATATCACACTCTAGCCAAACGTTTACATGCTGTACCTTCTTTCCATTTCATAATCAACTACTAAATAACATCAAAATCTAACTTCAAAATAAAACCTACAGGTAGCTTATTTATCCCCCAGCGTCATAATTTCCAACAGTTTACCACGACGAATCGTATTAAAAGACGCATTTTTGAGAGATCTTTAATGTGGTGTATGATACCTTCGCCACATGTTTAATGTTTTTGCTATTTTCATTTCTAAACTTCAGATGTTTAGCGTTTTGTGTGTTCAAATCATGGCGTTTATGAGCTCGCGCGATGAAACAGTGATACTTTCATGATGTCACAGATATTGTGCTGTGCTTCACTGACACAAGCAGCCGGAACAACCGCCATGGTAATTTACACAGCATATTTATACTTGTTTATCACAAAATATGCATTTTAAATGATGAAGCGCACACAATCACTCAGGTGCATATGTACAGTGCACTGTTAAAATTATGTGTTACCCTTCCCTGGATTGACAAAGTTTTTGTTCTTGATTCGTGTTTAAATCGGGCCTGGGAGCACCAAGTTACTTAAAATTTATGCTAACCACATGTTCCAAAATTTTACCTGATAAGTTGCACACTGAATTCATATTGTGTTGTTTGCACACTCATGGTATACTGCTGTTGATTGTAAGAATGTAAACCTCACTAAACCCATGCCAAATTCACTTGCAAAACGAAACTTGCTGATAACCCACATTACCCACAGTCAGCAAGCAAGGAAATTTAAGTAACAAGATATACACTCCTGGAAATTGAAATAAGAACACCGTGAATTCATTGTCCCAGGAAGGGGAAACTTTATTGACACATTCCTGGGGTCAGATACATCACATGATCACACTGACAGAACCACAGGCACATAGACACAGGCAACAGAGCATGCACAATGTCGGCACTAGTACAGTGTATATCCACCTTTCGCAGCAATGCAGGCTGCTATTCTCCCATGGAGACGATCGTAGAGATGCTGGATGTAGTCCTGTGGAACGGCTTGCCATGCCATTTCCACCTGGCGCCTCAGTTGGACCAGTGTTCGTGCTGGACGTGCAGACCGCGTGAGACGACGCTTCATCCAGTCCCAAACATGCTCAATGGGGGACAGATCCGGAGATCTTGCTGGCCATGGTAGATGACTTACACCTTCTAGAGCACGTTGGGTGGCACGGGTACATGCAGACGTGCATTGTCCTGTTGGAACAGCAAGTTCCCTTGCCGGTCTAGGAATGGTAGAACGATAGGTTCGATGACGGTTTGGATGTACCGTGCACTATTCAGTGTCCCCTCGACGATCACCAGTGGTGTACGGCCAGTGTAGGAGATCGCTCCCCACACCATGATGCCGGGTGTTGGTCCTGTGTGCCTCGGTCGTATGCAGTCCTGATTGTGGCGCTCACCTGCACGGCGCCAAACACGCATACGACCATCATTGGCACCAAGGCAGAAGCGACTCTCATCGCTGAAGACGACACGTCTCCATCCGTCCCTCCATTCAGGCCTGTCGCGACACCACTGGAGGCGGACTGCACGATGTTGGGGCGTGAGCGGAAGACGGCCTAACGGTGTGCGGGACCGTAGCCCAGCTTCATGGAGACGGTTGCGAATGGTCCTCGCCGATACCCCAGGAGCAACAGTGTCCCTAATTTGCTGGGAAGTGGCGGTGCGGTCCCCTACGGCACTGCGTAGGATCCTACGGTCTTGGCGTGCATCCGTGCGTCGCTGCGGTCCGGTCCCAGGTCGACGGGCACGTGCACCTTCCGCCGACCACTGGCGACAACATCGATGTACTGTGGAGACCTCACGTCCCACGTGTTGAGCAATTCGGCGGTACGTCCACCCGGCCTCCCGCATGCCCACTATACGCCCTCGCTCAAAGTCCGTCAACTGCACATACGGTTCACGTCCACGCTGTCGCGGCATGCTACCAGTGTTAAAGACTGCGATGGAGCTCCGTATGCCACGGCAAACTGGCTGACACTGACAGCGGCGGTGCACAAATGCTGCGCAGCTAGCGCCATTCGACGGCCAACACCGCGGGTCCTGGTGTGTCCGCTGTGCCATGCGTGTGATCATTGCTTGTACAGCCCTCTCACAGTGTCCGGAGCAAGTATGGTGGGTCTGACACACCGGTGTCAATGTGTTCTTTTTTCCATTTCCAGGAGTGTAGTTCGCTAACTGGGTATATTTCGCGCTCTTCTCCTCTAATCATTCGTGAAACTCTCGCTGGATGGTGAGACAAATGTTACCATACTCTAGTGCACACTGGTGACACATTTGCAAACTTATTCCAACGGTGGATAGAATACCCGATAGCAGGAACAAAAAACTGTCTAAAACACTATAAAAACAAAAATACTAAACTTCGATTAATGTCACAATTAAGCATACTAGAGATATACAGAGACAGGGATTCGATAACGAAGATTCAGCAACTATTCATTCCATTTTCATGTAAGCAGTGAAACATAGAAAATTGTGTGCAGGTTGGCTGGACACCCTAAGGGTGAAACACCAGAGCCTTCGAGATGGCCATAAGAGCTGTACTCCGAGGAAGCTGTAACGCCGGAAATGCATATCCTCCTATTTCCATCTATTGTACTATAAATTTTTTTCCTTATTTTGTTACCTGAATATATGACATTTCTGTGCCTTTATATATTGTAATTGTTTTACTATTTGTATATACATTTATGCATTTATGTCGATGTATAATTGGTTGTTTTGTAAATATTATTTGTATTTTTACACTGGGTCTTGCCTAGGGAAAACTGCTATCGAACGATTACATCGATAGGTCGTGTGAAGAATCAAAGTGTGTAGGATCTTTGGTAGTGTTAACTCTGTCGCGTGGAGCGCGGGCAGAGAGCGGGTCTGGCTGGGGTGGTGCAGTGGAGCAGGTGTGTTGTGTGAAGCTCCCGCGAGTTGCCGCGCTTTCGGGGTTTGGCAGAATGTAATTGCGCTCGACTTGCGATTATAGTTTCTGACATGGTGTCGCGGATGGGAAGCATTAGCTGGCGCACATCAAGAGCCCGTTTCGTCTGGTGACCGTGTCGAGAAGAAGGCGCGCCAACATCCAGCTTCTGCAACAGCGACGGCCGACAATGAGTGACTGTCGCCACCTCCTCGATCGACGGCTTCAAACCTTCAATCAACCAACCAACAAGGAAGACTGGAAGCACGTAAAGTTTTAGAACTGTATGGCAGACCTCAGCTTTTAAAATTTGTGTCACCAAATTACAGCAATGTAGCATGAACCTTTGTTGCTCATTGTCCCAATTGCATTACCAAGCAGGGTCCCTTCCTTTTCCGGAATGAACTCGAGTGTCGTTGAAATTCAGACGCCAGCATTAAAGTAACATCATTTCACTGCTTTAATTTCAAAGTTCAGTTAAGGTGTTCATAGCTGGCCACAGTATTTAGATTACACAAGCACAAATTAAGAGTGCGAGTTTTGTTACCGTATTTTAGCTTATCTGTGACTGCAGCTCAGCTTGGTACGTGCTAAATTTTACTATTGTTAATTGTTCAGAATCATTTAATTCAAGTTCAAAGTTAAATTTCTTATTTCTAAATTGATTCAAGTAGCTTTTGAAATGATTGTTGAGGTAGTCCAAGACTAACCGTATTTTACTGAATTTCGATGTGCTTCAGAAAGAAAGCTCACTATTAACTTCAGTCACTAAATTAACTTTCGATTTTCCGGTTTTATTAATTCTTTTGCTAAATTAAGTCAGAGTGTAGCGAAATTTATTACTTCTGACAAACTTTCAGTTTTCACACTACACGTGTCAACCTTCAGTTGCCACGCTTCTAGTGCTAATTATATGTGTAATGACCTTTCTTTTTCTGTTACTATAGTAATTGTCCTTAGGACTGGCAACCGTAATTTCCCCCAAATCTCATTTACCTAATTACCGCTAGTTAATTGTTAATGTAACGGCCGCACATTTACTTTCTTTATTAACTTTACCCCTTTTCAAAATTAATTTCCACCAGTTTCATTTGCATTTTTCCTTTCATTTAGATGTAACCCTTTCCTCCCTCTTTACCGACAAATTGACTTCGGTGACAATTGCTTTTCCCAAATTTCCATTAGGTACACGTGGTTTAATTTTTCACTGTCATTAAGATCGATAAGTGAGGGGGAGGTTACAAAGCCCCAAACCTCTGCTATATAGAGCTAAGTGATATCTCAAGGCGCAGCCTAAAGCCTAGCGACTACCTGTTCGAAAAACATCGCTTGATATCACATACCAACAGTTCCAAAAACGTTGACCACCATTAATTAAATCTGCATGGAAAATATGCAAAATGTGTTCCGGTAATTTAAATTCTGTAAATATGTTATCGGAACTTTTTTAAATAGATATTTTGCGGGGGCTCCGCCTCAGAGCCTTTAATTACAAGCAATGCCTGCCGATTGGCAATTACAGAGAGTAAGAAACTTGTTTTGCCTTGTTTGTGTAATACATAATGCAATCCCAGTATTTGTCTGGACGAATGTGAGAAACCTTCAAGAACCACACTCAAACTGGTGAATATAACTGACTCTTAACACTCTAGGCTCACATGCAGTCAGTCTTCATCTCCTCAATTTAATGTAGTATCTTGCATCAATCCCAGAATGCCAATTCGTCGCAGAATTAGCTACTGCATCTGCATGATGATTGGTGTTGTCACACCATTAAGTCCTGGAGATGACACCTTTTGGAGCTTGATGAAAGATTTGCGGTTTTTTCCCCTTCACTTCTAGTACAGAAAGTGACATATTCTCTTCACAAACAATGCATTTGCGAAACAAAAGTGGAGATGACGGTTTTCAGTATACTGATTTAGGTGGAAATAAACCAGTCTTTAGTTTGCCATAATATAATTGTGGACATAAGAATGCACAACAGCTTAATATTCTAGCAATCCTATTTCCTTAGAAACTGTAATCACTACACTGGACAAAAGAAAGAAAGTAGAACCAAGCACAAATTTATGAAGTGAAACTGAAACATTAATTTTATAAAATGGAAGTTTACAAATTACAATTCGAAATAATCAAAAAATTCTTTCCTTAAGAAGAGTTCATAAAGAAAAGAATATCCAAGAAGAACGACATATGATATAAAACTACACGAAACATAGTATTACACCTGATCCTCTTTGAAGGCAAATAATAATTGCTGCAGCCATAAACCTCAAAATTGTCCAGTAGCTAAGTTAGTAAAAATCGGGTTTACTAGTTACTTTTCTGCCTGAACACTTAGCATGCACAGCTCACATAATCTATTTCCAGTCATTTTGAGGATGAAGTCACACTTTTACCCTTCATAGAGGAGTGAAGAATCATCCAATTTTGCATGTAGTTACAGACAAAGGAAGATCAAAAAATCTTTGCACGATCTTGTTTTAGATAATAAGTTATTAATATTGTAATATTTTTGGGTATTTTTTCAATGTTTTTGTTCACCTTTTTCATTTGCTGATTATGTAATTTAAACATACTAGATATTTCTATATACTGATATGAAAATCAGGATTGCAAAGAGGAAATTAAAGAACCAGTATGTAGAATGAAAACTGATCATCTGTAACCACTCATTTAGTGAGTGACATGGATCATTTGCCCTGTAACTTTGTTCCTCAGATTTTCTAAGTACTGAAAGATCGACATTTATTTCTCTGCCACATTCCAAATACTCATGCTGAATTTTCTCTGTTCTGTTTAAAGATGTTTATTGTTTCTTGTACATGGATATGTACCTTAAGTAAATCCAGTTCAATAGCCTGCAAAGCGTGACATACTGATTCTGGCATTGAGTAAAATAAAGTTATATGGTTTCAGAGACATTTTCAATTCTCTAACATCTGTGATGTATATGTGCAGACTGAAAAGACGAATGAAAATTTGTAGCAAGGCCATCAATCGAGCACTGAAGAATTTGCTTATCATTAGAAGAGACACAATAGCTTTGGGGCGAGTGCAAGCATTGTACAATTCGTATGTCATCTGTCTTGATTTAGTATTGCCACAGAGAGAGAATTTCTCCAGCTGTTCACAATTATTGGAAAACTGTCTGCACATTTTCGAATGCTTTTATGTTTTTGTATCCATTGAGTTTCACTGAACACAGGAATATTTGGTATTGCAGCTCTTCTGACCAAACTATCTCGAAAGAAATTAATTATGGTTCTTACTATTATAACTACATTCTGGACATCACTTAATCCATGTAAGTCACGCACCACTAAATTGAGACAATGAGAGGAACAGTGTGCAAATAGTGCTTTCAGGTACTCATTTCTAATTTTTTACTTGCCATATCTTTCCTTTGCTGCCAACACAGAACAACTGTAAAACCTTAGACCAACAAAATTTTCAATTTTCAGGTTAAAATTTGATCAAGCTTTAAGAATTTTCTGTGGATATAACAACTGCACTACGTTTTAAAATAGGCACAAATCTGACAGGAACCGGTGTTACCACTGTGGCAAGGCTGTTGGCAAATCTTTGATTACCCCTATAAAATCACAACCAGTTGTGTGATCTCTCGAAATTGTAATTGCTAAGAAACTGAGCCTTAGAAGCTGCATCTGCACTGAAATCACATACAAGACTAAAGTATTTGCATATTTTTTGCTTTAATAATTACACTGTTCGACATGGGTTCTATTCCAATCAACACGTGCGCATCGAAATCTGCATCTACCCACATACCATGCAAGCCACCGTACGGTGCATAGCGCGGGGTACTCCGTACGACTGCTAGTCATTTCCTTTCGTGTTCCAATCGCAAACATAGCGAGGGAAAAAGGACTGCCTATATGTCTCCGTATGAACGCTAATTTCTCTTCTCTTCATGGTCCTTACGCTAAATGTATGACAATAGGCTCTACAATCGCTGTGCAGTCTGCTTCGAATGCCCAGTCTCTAAATTTTCTCAGTAGTGTTCCTTCAAAAAGAAATTGTTCCGATGCCTTTCTTTAATCCGACCTGGCGCATATCCCAACCACTCAAACAGTACTCAGGAACAGGTAGCACTAGTGTTCTAAATGTGGTCTCCTTTACAGATGAACCACACTTTCCCAAAATTCTCCTAATAAACCGAAGTCGATCATTTGCGTTCCCTAAGGCAATCCTCACATGCGCATTCCATTTCATATCGCTTTGCAACGTTACACTCAGATATCTAAACAACCTGTCTACGTGAAGCGCGACACTACTACAGGGTGAGGCAGTGAAACGGCACGATTTCGATAGTGGTTGTCGGGCGCGGAGGGGGGTTGCGAGAGTGGGGGAAGTGACCTTGGGCGTCTAGAGTGGTGGACGTTTCAGTAGCCATGGAGCGTTGGTCGAGTGCGCAACGTGCATATGCCGTAAAGGCATATTACAAAAACGCGGATAGTGTGGTTGGTGCTCAACGCGCCTTTCGTCGTGAATTCAACCTGCCGCCACGGGCTCCCGTGCCATCAAGGAAAGCCATTCTCCTTTGGGTTAAAACCTTTGAAGCTACCGCTAGCACAACAAAGAAAAGAGGCGGCAGCACAAAAACAATCCGGACACCCGAGAACATTAATCGTGTGCGCGAAGCGTTGGGACGAAGTCCGCGAAAATCCGCGAGACGGCACAGCGCAGAACTTGGTCTCAGCAATCGATCAGTAAGACGGATTTTGAAGAGTGACCTTCACTATCATCCATACAAAATTCAGGTAGTGCAAGCCCTTAAACCTAATGACTACAATAACCGTATACGCTTTTGCCAGTCAATGCTTAACGTTATTGAACGAAATGAAGAAAGAGTGCATAACTTATGGATGAGTGATGAAGCCCACTTTCATCTTAGTGGGTACGTAAATAAGCAAAACTTCAGATATTGGTCCTCAGATAACCCGCACGAACTTCATGAAAAACCTCTCCATTCTGAAAAAGTAACAGTCTGGTGCGCAATGTCATCTCGTGGAATCGTGGGGCCCTATTTTTTTGAAGATGAAGATGGCAACACAGTGACGGTAAACTCTGGACGTTATGCTGACATGTTGACCATTTTTGGTCTGCCTGGAATTGATCGACATGATCCAGATGCTGAAACACTCTTCCAGCAAGATGGTGCAACAAGCCATACTGCTAATGTCTCAATGGAATTGCTCAGACTTGCATTTCCAGGACGTCTAATCAGCAGCAATGGCGATTTCCCCTGGCCTGCCCGTTCACCAGATCTGACAGCACCAGACTTTTTTCTTTGGGGCTACCTCAAGTGCAAAGTCTTCCATGAAAATCCACCAAGAACAAAAGAAGACCTGAAGGAGCGAATTCGACAGGAAATTAACAACATTCCAGTACAGATGCTACGAAACGTCATGGGACAATTTCATCTCAGGCTTAGACAATGTGTGCAAAACCAAGGACGACACCTCACTGACACCATATTTAAAAAATGATTGTTTTTAAGTTAAATCTTTAATTTCCACTCTTGTACTTGAGATCCATGTTCAACTATTATGATTTTACTTGTAAATAAATCTTTGGTGGTTTTACAAAATTGTGCCGTTTCACTGCCTCACCCTGTAATTCTGCATCAAAACATGACGAGTTTGTTTCTCCGACTCATCCGCCGTGACTTCCATTTTTCTACGTTTAAAGCTAGTTACCATTCATCACACCAACTAGAAATTTTGTCTGAGTCATCTTGTACCCTTCTACAGCCACTGAATTTCACACCTTCCCGTACATAATCGTGTCATCATCGAACAACCGGAGATTGCTGCCCATTCTGTCCGCCAGGCCGTTTATGTGATAGAAAATAGTCATATCACACTTCCCTGGGGCGCTCCTGACGATACCCTTGTCTCCGTCAACACTCACCGTCGAGAACAACATACTTGTTCCTTGTAAATAAGTTATACAAAACTGCAACCAGTCACTTTTTTGAATAATTATGTTTTATTCCATGAACCGGTTTTCGGACCTTTTCAGGTTCATCTTCAGATGGTTTCAGGAATTTACAACATTATTTCTAGCATAATGCTGGGTGCTGGTTCTGTGACAAAAAGATGGTACACACTTTAATGTATCGCCATGACTATAGCTTATCTGTCGATATGGAGGTAAATTAGGTTTTTTACTTACTGCGACAGTATAGGCGGCTTTTTTCGGTTAGTGCCCATCTGTCTGCCTCCATTTTGATGTCCAGTTGTTATATCACTACACACACTTCCACACAAACTATATTAATTTACACTCTGACAGCGAGCCTTTTCCAGCATCTAGCAAGAGCTTTACAACTGTTGCTTCTAACAAAGATCTTGACAGAAAGATATGGGATAGGCCTACTTTGCAGAGAGATGTAATTTGTTCTTCTTTACATGTATTAAATTCGATATAAGGGAAAGTATTTTAATCAGATTGGCTATAACATGAGAGCACAAAATAGAATAAATAAATAAATTACTACAAGAACAAACTTCAGGTGATCTGGTATCTTATTTCTATTTGTATATTACGTATAATACAGGCAGTTAATAGCAGTTTGTATCATGATTGGCATGAACATGAATACCAAGGAACAATGATACAGAGTTATTGTACCTGCAGTGAGATGCAATAATAATGTAACTTCCTGAAACCAACTGAAGATGAACTTGAAAAGGTTCGAAAACCAGTTCATGGAATAAAACATACACTCCTGGAAATTGAAATAAGAACACCGTGAATTCATTGTCCCAGGAAGGGGAAACTTTATTGACACATTCCTGGGGTCAGATACATCACATGATCACACTGACAGAACCACAGGCACATAGACACAGGCAACAGAGCATACACAATGTCGGCACTAGTACAGTGTATATCCACCTTTCGCAGCAATGCAGGCTGCTATTCTCCCATGGAGACGATCGTAGAGATGCTGGATGTAGTCCTGTGGAACGGCTTGCCATGCCATTTCCACCTGGCGCCTCAGTTGGACCAGTGTTCGTGCTGGACGTGCAGACCGCGTGAGACGACGCTTCATCCAGTCCCAAACATGCTCAATGGGGGACAGATCCGGAGATCTTGCTGGCCAGGGTAGTTGACTTACACCTTCTAGAGCACGTTGGGTGGCACGGGATACATGCGGACGTGCATTGTCCTGTTGGAACAGCAAGTTCCCTTGCCGGTCTAGGAATGGTAGAACGATGGGTTCGATGACGGTTTGGATGTACCGTGCACTATTCAGTGTCCCCTCGACGATCACCAGTGGTGTACGGCCAGTGTAGGAGATCGCTCCCCACACCATGATGCCGGGTGTTGGCCCTGTGTGCCTCGGTCGTATGCAGTCCTGATTGTGGCGCTCACCTGCACGGCGCCAAACACGCATACGACCATCATTGGCACCAAGGCAGAAGCGACTCTCATCGCTGAAGACGACACGTCTCCATTCGTCCCTCCATTCACGCCTGTCGCGACACCACTGGAGGCGGGCTGCACGATGTTGGGGCGTGAGCGGAAGACGGCCTAACGGTGTGCGGGACCGTAGCCCAGCTTCATGGAGACGGTTGCGAATGGTCCTCACCGATACCCCAGGAGCAACAGTGTCCCTAATTTGCTGGGAAGTGGCGGTGCGGTCCCCTACAGCACTGCGTAGGATCCTACGGTCTTGGCGTGCATCCGTGCGTCGCTGCGGTCTGGCCCCAGGTCGACGGGCACGTGCACCTTCCGCCGACCACTGGCGACAACATCGATGTACTGTGGAGACCTCACGCCCCACGTGTTGAGCAATTCGGCGGTACGTCCATTGGCCTCCCGCATGCCCACTATACGCCCTCGCTCAAAGTCCGTCAACTGCACATACGGTTCACGTCCACGCTGTCGCGGCATGCTACCAGTGTTAAAGACTGCGATGGAGCTCCGTATGCCACGGCAAACTGGCTGACACTGACGGCGGCGGTGCACAAATGCTGCGCAGCTAGCGCCATTCGACGGCCAACACCGCGGTTCCTGGTGTGTCCGCTGTGCCGTGTGTGTGATCATTGCTTGTACAGCCCTCTCGCAGTGTCCGGAGCAAGTATGGTGGGTCTGACACACCGGTGTCAATGTGTTCTTTTTTCCATTTCCAGGAGTGTAATTATTCAAATAAGTGACTGGTTGCAGCTTTGTATAGCTTATTTACATTCAATATACAGTCACAGTTGTAAAAAATATACATAATGTATAAGTATAATGTTTGTTTCTATTACTTAAGACGTCTTCAAAGTACTCACATAACTGGGAACCTATTCTATTTGCTCGTACGTTCGTTAACAGCCTGCTGGGGGCACTGTCTCAAATGCTTTTCGGAAATCTAGAAATATGGAATCTTCCTGTTGCTCTTCAGCCGGCCGGGGTGGCCGAGCGGTTCTAGGCGCTACAGTCTGGAACCGCGCGACCGTAGCGGTCGCAGGTTCGAATCCTGCCTTGGGCATGGATGTGTGTGATGTCCTTAGGTTAGTTAGGTTTAAGTAGTTCTAAGTTCTATGGGACTGATGAGCTCAGAAGTTACGTCCCCTAGTGGTCAGAGCCATTTGAACCATTTTTTTTTTTTTTTTTTTTTTTTTGCTCTTCATAAACAGTTCACAGTATATCATGTGAGAAAATGGCAAGCTAAGTTTCGGACGAACGATGCTTTCTAAAACGGCTTTTCGATCTCATGAAATTTAGTACATTCGAGCTCAGTATATTCTCTATAACTCTGCAACAGAAAGATGTTAAGGATATTGGTTTATAAACTTGCGGATCTGTTCCTTTACACTTCTTGTATACATGAGTCACCTGTGCTATTTTCCAGTTGCTTGGGACTTGGCGCTGAGCGAGAGGTACGCGATAAATGCAAGCTAAGTAAGGGGCTAATACCATACAGTACTCTTCGTAAAACCGAACTGGGATTCCATTCGGACCTGGTGACTCATTTGTTTCAACACTTTCAGTTGTTTCTCCATGCTAGTGATGCTTATTACGAGGCGTGTTTTTTAAGTAAGTACCGGTTTCAAATTTAGAAAAGACGTGCGAAGATGTCTCAATAATTTTATTTTTACATGAAAGCCTGTACCTTAATCTACTTTCCTACATAATTTCCGTCAATATTGAGGCACTTGTCATAACGTTGTACCAGTTTTTGAACACCCTCCTCATAGAAGTCTGCCGCCTGACTTGTTAACCACTGCATCACCACTGTTTTGACTTCGTCATCGTCTTGAAGACGCTGACCGCCCAGGTGTTTCTTCAATTGCAGGAACAGATGGTAGTCACTGGGCGCAAGATCGGGGCTGTACGGAGGATGGTCTAGAGTTTCCCATCGAAAAGATTTGATGAGATCTTTGGTCTGATTCGCCACATGTGGACGGGCATTGTCTTGCAGCAAAACGATGCCCTTGCTCAACTTCCATGGACTGTTGCTTTGATTCCGGTGCGACGTAGGTCACCCATGTTTCATCGCCCGTAACAATTTGGCTTAAGAAATCATCACCGTCGTTGTGGTATCGCTGATGGAAAGTCAATGCACTGTCTAAACGATTGATTTTGTGCACATCCGTCAACATTTTCGGTACACAACGTGCGCACAATTCTCGGTAAATCAAGTGCCCGGTCACAATGCCATACAAAACACTATTAGAAACATTAGGAAAGTCATCCCGCAAGGAGGAAATCGTTAAGCGTCTGTTTTCTCTAACCTTATTGGCCACTTCCTGCACCAAACTTTCATTAACGATCGAAGGACGCCCACTCCGTTGTTCATCATGCACATTTGTGCGGCCATCTTTAAATGCTCTCCTTCACTTTCTTACCATTCCATCACTCATAATGTTTTCTCCGTAAACTGCACAGATTTCACGGTGAATATCGATCGCTTTTAGGCCTTTAGCATTAAGAAATCATATAACAGCCCGTACTTCACAGTCGGCGGGACTCACGATTATCGGAGGCATCTTAAATACTCAGTACACAATGTAAACAAGGAAGAATCAGACTGTAATGGCGTCAGTGCGTAGATTAAGGCACAGGATTTCATGTAAAAATAAAATTATTGAGATATCTTAGCACGTATTTTTTTTTTAATTTCAAAACGGTACTTACTTAAAAAAAACACGCCTCGTAGTATGTCGTCCGAACGAAAAAACTCTTTGCGACTGTCAAACGAAGGTACGTCTGTACGATTCTCCTGCGTGAAGGATTTCTTAAAAACGAAATTTAAAACTTCGGCGTTCGTGCTGCTTAGCTGTCAACTGCAGAGTACCGCATTTTTAATAATCACATAGTTGCAATAAACATCAACAATTACTCTGACCGTGCTAAGCCGTTCGCGCGGCGGTATGTACAGCGATAAAATTTAAAGTAAAATCTCTACCTCACAGGTCTTTGTTTCTACAATTTGAAGAGTGCTCACAAGAAGCAAAACTGGATTTTTCCAAACTGATTTTGATGCCTGGGTTCACCGACGTCGCAAATCCGTACAATTGCATGGTGACTACCCTGGACGCTAGTGTCGTGTAGTGGTCACTTCAGGATATGATCCGCACTAATTGCGCTGTTGTTTGTTCGTTATTAAATTATGGCACAGGAGGCATTACGTTTTGAGCCATCCTCGTGGAATTATTGGTCACTTTTGCTACTGACAGTAGCTAGACGCATGAACAGTTGGCCAGCTGTCGTTTAGAACACTCGTATTGCTGCCAACCTCAGCAATCTGATAGTTATAACACTATAGTTACGTCCTGAAGTTTTTTTGGTTTTAGTACGTGTGCGAACAATTTTGATTAACAATAGTATTTATACTCGTATTAAAATACGCTGTTGAATATGAGACACCAACGCAAAAGTTTGATAAATGATTTAAATGCCAGTTTTGTTCTACCAACTGCATTGTATTACAACAACCTCAGTTAATTTATGTTCGCTGCTGCAAATAAATATCACATGTGAAGATGGCCGTTTCTATAACGCGTATTCACAAATCCTTGTTACTTTCGGTCAAAGTTTACACCAGAGCAGGTGATCCATAAGAGTCGCAGACAGCCGTCAGTTGTCAGTACTGGAAGGTAAACAATAAAACTTTCGTCCTCTCACATCATTTAACACCGCAGTGGCCTCTGCCTCTGAGATAAGCGGCCAGCTTAACTTACCTTACGACCGAATTCAGCAACAACTTTTGAAATTAACTACAACTTATTATTGTCTCTGTACTTTTGCTTGTACTGAGCAGGGAAACTACACTCCCAAGCACTCATAACGTTAGCTCACGTTTTTTGCTTCGGCTGCTAATTGTTAGATGCATATTATTACAAAATACGATTGATAACCATGGACCACACGAATACATGATTCGGACTGAATGCGTCACGTGGGCCGTAGTTTGCCGACCACCGACTAAATCCTTCCATTTTTAAGTCTTTTTGAAGGTGGACAGCTATTGTTAACCACGGTAGTTGACGTTCATGTGATCTTTTGCGAATGAGTTTAACTGGAGATGGCTTCAATTTATTAAACGACGGCGACACTCATTTCCTTTCTCTCAGCCAAGCAGATTGGCTTTACGAGATGGGTCCTTGCCAAGGAGACGGGAGTTGCCAAAGCGACGTCTAAACGCACTCATTATCTCTGTCATTGCTTGCCCAGTCTGTCGGCATTCGTGTACCCAGCCAAACACATGCCTAACCGCTCCTCAAAAGCGTAACTTTGGTCTCACATCAGCAATGAAGGAATGAAATACTGATACAAAACAATACAATAATGACAACAATGCATCTCGTCAGCTTCAAAGCAGGAATGCTGTTAACCCTCCGTTACTCGCGTGATAATTCCTGACATGGTTACTCGCGGGAATGAAGGTTCTCATCCACAACATAAACGGTGTTCAAATGGCTCTGAGCACTATGGGACTCAACTGCTGTGGTCATAAGTCCCCTAGAACTTAGAACTACTTAAACCTAACTAACCTAAGGACAGCACACAACACCCAGCCATCACGAGGCAGAGAAAATCCCTGACCCCGCCGGGAATCGAACCCGGGAACCCGGGCGTGGGAAGCGAGAACGCTACCGCACGACCACGAGATGCGGGCATAAACGGTGTATTTGTTCACTTTGACGGTGTGTATGAATGATTTTAGAGGTGTTTTGTTTGAATCTAAATATAATACATTTAACACACAAATGGGATAAGATTTACATTAGGTGATAAATATTTTGCAATTGTTCGTAAATAGCTCCAGTACCTCTCGATGGCACCGAACTTGTAATTCTCTCCGCAAACACTTCTTTTAAGACTACTATCAAACCTTAGAATTCTCAAGTGCAACATGAATCGGTTTTTACTCATGCACATATAGCATGACTCAAGTCCATTGCCCTTTAAGTTATCCCATAACTTCGATAAACTCGTTTTGGAACGTCTTAGAGAACCGCACAGATATTACGAAGCAATAACATTCTTATCTCTATAACATCAGTTTCTTTAGCATGCTTTTCCCTAGAAAAGTGACCTCGAACTTCATTGATGTAAATATTATTACACGTTGCAATATTGCGTATTATACACTGAAGAGCCAAAGAAACTAGTACACCTGTCTATTATCGTCTAGGGCTCTGCGAGCACGCCAAAGTGCTACAACACGACGTGGCATGGACTCGACTAATGTCCGAAGTAGTGCTGGAGGGAAGTGACAGTATGAATCCTGCAGGGCTGTCCATAAATCCGCAAGAGCACGGGGGAGGAAATCACTTCTGAACAGCACGTTGCAAGGCATCCCACATCTGCTCAATAACGTTCACGTCTGGAGAGTTTGGTGACCATCGGAAGGCTTAAACTCAGAAGAGTGTTCCTGGAGCCACTCTGTAGCAATTCAGGACGTGTGAATCCACAAAGGACATGAATGAATGCAGGTGATCAGACAGCATGCTTACGTATGTGTCGCTTGTCAGAGTCGTATCTAGACGTATCAGGAGTTCCATATCGCTCCAACCGCACACGCTCCACACCAATATGAAGCCTCCACAAGCTTCAACAGTCCCCTGCTGACATGCAGGGTCCACGGATTAATGAGGTTGTCTCGATACCCGTACACGTCCACCCGCTCTATACAATTTGAAACGAGACACGTCCGACCAGGCAACATGTCTCCAGTCATCAACAGTCCAGTGCCGGTGTTGATGAGCCCAGGTGAAGCGTAAAGCTTTGTGTCATGCAGTCATCAAGGGTACACGAGTGGCCGCCCGGCTCCGAAAGCGCATTTCGATGATGTTTCGTTGAATGGTTCGCACGCTGAGTCTTGTTGATGGCCCAGCATTGAAATCTGCAGCAATTTGCGGAAGAGTTGCACTTTGTCACGTTGAACGATTCTCTTCTGTCGTCGTTGATCCCGTTCTTGCAGAACCCTTTTCCGGCCGCAGCGATGTCGTAAATTTGATGTTTTAACGGATTCCTGATATTCACGTGAAATGCTCGTACGGGAAAATTCCCACTTCATCGTTACCTCAGAGATGCTGTGCCCATCGCTCGTGCACCGACTATAACTGAAAGAGTACAGTACCGCCCGACATTGAAAATAGGTACAACATACTTCATTATTTTTGTCAGAATAACACATTTTTTTGTAAAATAACTCAATTTCAATTAATACAGTGAAGCCGGATACCAGTGTGGGAAAGAATGACAATTTATCTATTTAATTGATCACATGTGCACTCCCACAAAGTAAATTCCTACATCCAGTTTGGTGAGATCTGTGAAATTAATGAATGTATGGTCGTCTGCTAACTGCAGATAGTGCATGTGAATATATGATCATCTTTGAGACGATCCTTTGGCCACCTTTGGTGGGACCAAAGAGATGAAATTTACCTCAGCTTTGAGCGCCTGAAATGTGGCTGACCAATACTGTAGCAAGGTGCTCCCCAACTTCAGCAGAGGTGCGAGAGGACCTCGAGAACGGCCATGTTTCAGCACTCTGCCGCTGGATCTTGTGCTGTTAAGACCTGTCTTAGTTGTGCTCCGTAATGACGAAAGAGTGGAGACATGGTATGCATGTGGAATATTTAAGAGTAGTTTGAAATAATAATTTCTCTATTTCAGGAACTTTTGAGGGGACAATTAAATGTCAGGCAGGTAATATTAATAGGATTGTAGTAATCTTCGGAAGTGACCAACGGTCACAATGAAACCACGTGTAGCAATAAGTTGAAATACTTCCGTGTGCTTAAGTTAAGCTGAATTACTGGCGTGTGTGCTATAAGTTGGAAATATTTAAGAAATGGCGTGTGCAGGACTTGAAATTAGAGACGAGTACTTCCACGTGGTGAGTACTGTGTGGGTCTCAATCTGTGTATGAGACAAAAGATAGAGAGAAGTACTCGTCCATGGTATCAGTTGAGGACTCGCGTGTGTGATGAATACGTTCTTAATATTACTTTGCGTGATATGATTCCGTGTGACGCTAGATTCAAACTCTGAGAGAGAAGCAAGGTGAGTCGGCCGTCTATCCAGCAACGCCACTTGGCTTGCATTGTACAGGAAGACGTGCATATATCTCCAGAGTTCATAGTAGGAAAGTAGAATTACGAAGTGGGGCAGTGTCGTGTGAAACTGGGATAAATATTAATTGAAGTGGGAAAGCTGAAAGTGATAATGTTGTGACTATTCCCTGTGTAGTGTTTCATATTGTAGTGTGGTGTATGTCATGTAATTTGGGTATGTGTGGTTTGCATGGGAGAGTAGCGAGGTAGTTTCAAAAGATTAGTGGGTTATGCGTGTTCCTTTTGTACTGCTTGGTCTGGAGGGAAGTTTCGTGATTATGATTGTGAGAGTCGAAGTGTGAGAAATAATAAAAGATCCACCATCCTATCCAGAAAGTGCACTGTAGCGTTAAATAATTACGAGACCATAATATAGAGATTCACCAATATAAAGCCATGCCCACTGGGCGGAATTTCTCATGTGTTATTGTTGTAGGTTATAGAATTCGTGTGTTTAGGTTAGAGAATTTATCAGAATAAATAAGATAGTGAAAAGAAAAAGATTGGTGGACTTTTCCTTCGAATTGTATG
This sequence comes from Schistocerca nitens, assembly GCF_023898315.1. Classification (NCBI taxonomy): domain Eukaryota; kingdom Metazoa; phylum Arthropoda; class Insecta; order Orthoptera; family Acrididae; genus Schistocerca; species Schistocerca nitens. Next base: position 973,623,534 of record NC_064617.1, on the reverse strand, counting down.
TTGTCATAATGTCCCGAATTTATGTGTGCGCCATTCATATTCAGTGCGGTGGCCACGTGTTGACAAAAGCCGTTAAATAAAAAAGAAAGAAAATGTGGTATTGTCAGTGCGTAGTGTACAGTCAGAGTTCTGTAAATTACTGATAGTCAGATGCGTGTTTCCGTTGCGTATTATTCATACAGGAGGATAATTTGTAACTTAATTGTGAGTACGAGAGTTCATGTTACTCGATAAATAAGAATGAATCCACTCGCTTGGCAGACCACTCATCTTGCAGGCCTGACTGCATGATGCCACAGTATGAGCAAGGCATGTGGGTGCCTCTCATAACAACACCACGTGGAAACTCATATATATATATATATATATATATGTGTGTGTGTGTGTGTGTGTGTGTGTGTGTGTGTGTGTGTGTGTGTGTGTGTGTGTGTGTGTGTGTATTTTATTTGTATATTTTATGTATACTTTTTATTTAAGAAAATAATAATAATATAGGAAATAATGAAGCTAAAACCTCACACAGATAGGTAGTTGAAAAGTGTGCTACCAGGTAGTCGTTAGTAGTTATGTAGCTAGTAGCTGAAAAGGATTCTTTAATAAGTTATTGATAACCATCTTGCCATGGTAATCTCCCATCTTCAGGGGTGAAATACGCGGCGAGTTCATCTTAAGTCTTGGGCAGTCTGCCCAGAACGTCGTGGAATGTTCATCAATCGTGTAGACGTTGTAGAAGGAGTGATCTCATTTCTCCAAGTTCTTGGCATTAAGTTTCCGTTCTCCTCATGATCCACTGCGGCTTCAGAAGTACACTCCTGGAAATTGAAATAAGAACACCGTGAATTCATTGTCCCAGGAAGGGGAAACTTTATTGACACATTCCTGGGGTCAGATACATCACATGATCACACTGACAGAACCACAGGCACATAGACACAGGCAACAGAGCATGCACAATGTCGGCACTAGTACAGTGTATATCCACCTTTCGCAGCAATGCACGCTGCTATTCTCCCATGGAGACGATCGTAGAGATGCTGGATGTAGTCCTGTGGAACGGCTTGCCATGCCATTTCCACCTGGCGCCTCAGTTGGACCAGCGTTCGTGCTGGACGTGCAGACCGCGTGAGACGACGCTTCATCCAGTCCCAAACATGCTCAATGGGGGACAGATCCGGAGATCTTGCTGGCCAGGGTAGTTGACTTACACCTTCTAGAGCACGTTGGGTGGCACGGGATACATGCGGACGTGCATTGTCCTGTTGGAACAGCAAGTTCCCTTGCCGGTCTAGGAATGGTAGAACGATGGGTTCGATGACGATTTGGATGTACCGTGCACTATTCAGTGTCCCCTCGACGATCACCAGTGGTGTACGGCCAGTGTAGGAGATCGCTCCCCACACCATGATGCCGGGTGTTGGCCCTGTGTGCCTCGGTCGTATGCAGTCCTGATTGTGGCGCTCACCTGCACGGCGCCAAACACGCATACGACCATCATTGGCACCAAGGCAGAAGCGACTCTCATCGCTGAAGACGACACGTCTCCATTCGTCCCTCCATTCACGCCTGTCGCGACACCACTGGAGGCGGGCTGCACGATGTTGGGGCGTGAGCGGAAGACGGCCTAACGGTGTGCGGGACCGTAGCCCAGCTTCATGGAGACGGTTGCGAATGGTCCTCGCCGATACCCCAGGAGCAACAGTGTCCCTAATTTGCTGGGAAGTGGCGGTGCGGTCCCCTTCCCCTACGGCACTGCGTAGGATCCTACGGTCTTGGCGTGCATCCGTGCGTCGCTGCGGTCCGGTCCCAGGTCGACGGGCACGTGCACCTTCCGCCGACCACTGGCGACAACATCGATGTACTGTGGAGACCTCACGCCCCACGTGTTGAGCAATTCGGCGGTACGTCCACCCGGCCTCCCGCATGCCCACTATACGCCCTCGCTCAAAGTCCGTCAACTGCACATACGGTTCACGTCCACGCTGTCGCGGCATGCTACCAGTGTTAAAGACTGCGATGGAGCTCCGTATGCCACGGCAAACTGGCTGACACTGACGGCGGCGGTGCACAAATGCTGCGCAGCTAGCGCCATTCGACGGCCAACACCGCGGTTCCTGGTGTGTCCGCTGTGCCGTGCGTGTGATCATTGCTTGTACAGCCCTCTCGCAGTGTCCGGAGCAAGTATGGTGGGTCTGACACACCGGTGTCAATGTGTTCTTTTTTCCATTTCCAGGAGTGTATAAATCGGTGTGAAAGTACTACTTTTTCGCAAGAAATAATGGAGGTACTTACAAGTCATAATAGTTTGGGCTTTCTCAGGCTGTAGTAGCAAAGGCTTCTTTAGCATCCACCCCGGGACACGCAAGAAAATATGCCGAACTCATTTTCCACACTCTGCCGTGCTCCTGAAAGTCTAGTTAAGAATTATTCTCATTGATCTCCGCGGTTGTTGTCCACAACATGGCTTCATGATATGATTGTTGAGGGGAAAACGCGTCGTCTGCGGCAATAACATAGGGTACTTTTTTCTGTCTACTTGAGAGGACACGATCGTCTGGGAAAACGATGGTGCCGTTTGTGGGAATGACGTGGAGACTTTTAAAAGCATTGTACGGGAATTGGAATTTGCATTTAGTGAGCAGCAAGTTCGGGAGAAAAGAACAGCAAAGGAGGCACAAAAAGAGAGAAGAAATGAAAACGAAAATCATAATCAAAGCCAAAATTGGCCAGCCAGTGCAGAAAATAGGCAAATCAACTTTGGAGGAAACAGAAATGGAGATAGTCAAAATCAGGATTGGAGGAATAATAATAGATGGAGAAATCAAGAGCCACAGAACCGTGGGTGGCAGCAACAAAATAATTTCCCATCACGAAACTTCAACAGAGAGGATAGGCAGCGAGTCGAGCAGAATTGGAGATCACAGGCAGAACAGAATCCACAGATGGTTGAAGTTACACCACCAAATCCGAGGCGCGGACAAGGTGATCAGAACAGGCAGCAAGATTCACTAGTACGACGAACGGGTGCAAAAAGGAACATGTTGACAAACAACTAACACAGGATGTGAACGTAATAGGATACGAAGACGACATACGGAAATCATTATTAGAGGAGAGAGAGAATAGTACGGAGAATGACATTTACCCTATTGTTGTGGTCTCCAGTCCTGAGACTGGTTTGAGGCAGCTCTCCATGTTATTCTATCCTGTGCAAGCTTCTTCATCTCCCAGTGCCTACGGCAGCCTACATCCTTCTGAATCTGCTTAGTGTATTCATCTCTTGGTCTCCCTCTACGATTTTTACCCTCCACGCTGCTATCCCATACTAAATTTGTGATCCCTTGATGCCTCAGAACATGTCCTATCAACCGGTCCCTTCTTCTAGTCAAGTTGTGCCACAAACTCCTCTTCTCTCCAATTCTATGCAATACCTCCTCATTGGTTATGTGATCTACCCATCTAATCTTCAGCATTCTTCTGTAGCACCACATTTCGAAAGCTTCTATTCTCTTCTTGTCCACACTATTTATCGTCTACCTTTCACTTCCATACATGACTACACTCCATACAAATACACTCCTGGAAATGGAAAAAAGAACACATTGACACCGGTGTGTCAGACCCACCATACTTGCTCCGGACACTGCGAGAGGGCTGTACAAGCAATGATCACACGCACGGCACAGCGGAGACACCAGGAACCGCGGTGTTGGCCGTCGAATGGCGCTAGCTGCGCAGCATTTGTGCACCGCCGCCGTCAGTGTCAGCCAGTTTGCCGTGGCATACGGAGCTCCATCGCAGTCTTTAACACTGGTAGCATGCCGCGACAGCGTGGACGTGAACCGTATGTGCAGTTGACGGACTTTGAGCGAGGGCGTATAGTGGGCATGCGGGAGGCCGGGTGGACGTACCGCCGAATTGCTCAACACGTGGGGCGTGAGGTCTCCACAGTACATCGATGTTGTCGCCAGTGGTCGGCGGAAGGTGCACGTGCCCGTCGACCTGGGACCGGACCGCAGCGACGCACGGATGCACGCCAAGACCGTAGGATCCTACGCAGTGCCGTAGGGGAAGGGGACCGCACCGCCACTTCCCAGCAAATTAGGGACACTGTTGCTCCTGGGGTATCGGCGAGGACCATTCGCAACCGTCTCCATGAAGCTGGGCTACGGTCCCGCACACCGTTAGGCCGTCTTCCGCTCACGCCCCAACATCGTGCAGCCCGCCTCCAGTGGTGTCGCGACAGGCGTGAATGGAGGGACGAATGGAGACGTGTCGTCTTCAGCGATGAGAGTCGCTTCTGCCTTGGTGCCAATGATGGTCGTATGCGTGTTTGGCGCCGTGCAGGTGAGCGCCACAATCAGGACTGCATACGACCGAGGCACACAGGGCCAACACCCGGCATCATGGTGTGGGGAGCGATCTCCTACACTGGCCGTACACCACTGGTGATCGTCGAGGGGACACTGAATAGTGCACGGTACATCCAAACCGTCATCGAACCCATAGTTCTACCATTCCTAGACCGGCAAGGGAACTTGCTGTTCCAACAGGACAATGCACGTCCACATGTATCCCGTGCCACCCAACGTGCTCTAGAAGGTGTAAGTCAACTACCCTGGCCAGCAAGATCTCCGGATCTGTCCCCCATTGAGCATGTTTGGGACTGGATGAAGCGTCGTCTCACGCGGTCTGCACGTCCGGCACGAACGCTGGTCCAACTGAGGCGCCAGGTGGAAATGGCATGGCAAGCCGTTCCACAGGACTACATCCAGCATCTCTACGATCGTCTCCATGGGAGAATAGCAGCCTGCAGTGCTGCGAAAGGTGGATATACACTGTACTAGTGCCGACATTGTGCATGCTCTGTTGCCTGTGTCTATGTGCCTGTGGTTCTGTCAGTGTGATCATGAGATGTATCTGACCCCAGGAATGTGTCAATAAAGTTTCCCCTTCCTGGGACAATGAATTCACGGTGTTCTTATTTCAATTTCCAGGAGTGTACTTTCAGAAACGACTTCCTGACATTTAAATCTATACTCGATGTTAACAAATTTTTCTTCTTCGGAAACGCTTTCCTTGCCATTGCCAGTCTACATTTTATATCCTCTCTACTTCGACCATCCTCAGTTGCTTTGCTCCCCAAATAACAAAACTCCTTTACTACTGTAAGTGTCTCATTTCCTAATCTAATTCCCTCAGCATCACCCGACTTAATTCGACTACATTCCATTATCCTCGTTTTGCTTTTGTTGATGTTCATCTTATATCCTCCTTTCAAGACACTGTCCATTCCGTTCAGCTGCCCTTCCAAGTCCTTTGCTGTCTCTGACAGAATTACAATGTCATCGGCGAACCTCAAAGTTTTTATTTCTTCTCCATTGTCATGTCCCACTGACGTGTCCTGAGAGGGAGTGGAAGGACTGCGTTGGTGCGCGTCAGAGAACTTACTTGGCATGAGGTCTCGGTGGTGTGGGCCGCCGACTCCTCACTGCTCCGTTGTAGAGAAGACTGCAAGGTGAGCTAGAGTACGGAACTCGGATAGGGTCTTAGGGAAGCTTTCATGTATGAACACTCGATGTATAGAACGATTATACTGGAAGTACCCCTGGCACTTGTGATTTAAATAAGATTCTGCATACAGTCTCCAATGATTGTCTGTCTGGCTATGCAGTTGCCATCCCTAACTTCCCAAACCTAAGTCCTAATACAGCAGAGGCGAGCGCACCAGACTAAGTGTCAGCTGTGTCGATTCTGCCTGAGTCCCTACTTGTTGCTCTGCTCAATACTCTCCTGCAACTCTTGCAGCATCCCGACGCCGACTAACGTGGACCGGCGTCCTAGCTACCTCACTCCATCACTGTCCTTCGATCTAGCGGCTATCCGCTTTTATAGGGGGTAGTGCACCCGGCACCACTTGTTCTAGAAGGTTCTAGCACCCCCGAACTTTGAGCCCTGAGTAGGCTAGTCACGCGGTTGCATGTGATGCCTACGTGATGAACTAGCCATTCTCCACTGTTTGCTGTGTCCAAGGGTTGCCACAAACTGTGCTTGAGCCTCGTGATACTGCATACTCCTCTCTTGTTAGTCGAGTACACATTACACATTACACATGAGATAGTCTGGTCACGTCCGCCTCGCTTGATCTGTAGCAATAATTTTCCAGCCTACAGCCTACATGATTTTAATTCTATCTTCTACTATTCACGACACCTCCCCTTCCCCAGGGGAAAATTTTGTAAGCTCGGTACCTCGAGATTACAAAATTTTCGTTTTCTACTCGCGGTGCCAGTAAAACTTACCAGTCTTTATTGCCATCAAGACTTGACATTATAAACATGAAAAATACATGGCACAAAAATAAAAAAAACACAAGAAGTTATAAGATACAGTTGAGTGCCGTCCATAATGTGTATAGAACAAACAAAATTTATGTCACATATTCAAATAATGCTGCAAATTTTTACCAAGAGCATACAGAATAGTTACATACATAAGTACACATTTTGAGTTTTATACACATACAAAAGATCTGATTTGTCAACAATTTAGGATACATCAGGAGGGTAAGATTATCAATAAACATACAATTGTGTTATCTCCTGTCTGTCTTGGAGGTTAACAGCTCCATTGCTCTGGCACGGGGCTCTGTGAGTTGTGGCGTTTGACTCTGTTCTCTCCATTGTACCCTATCGGAGAGAGGAGTGCGACGTGTACAACTTAATTCATACTCTCCACCGTCTGCTGCCGCTTCACATTGCTCGGTTTGTCGGGCAGGGGTGTACCGAACACTTTGTTCCCAGCGGCCATCCGCTACCACTGTATTTGTGACACACACTTTAGCACAACAATGTCCTCCTATTTCACACAATCGTTTGCCACACATACGGCACACTTACAATAGATGCATAAACAACATGATATAATTAAGACAACTAACACTACTGAACCCGTATCCCCATACGGAATATACGCTCTTAGACCATCCGCTAAAGGTGGTTCGCTGCTGATATTCTACACTCCTGGAAATGGAAAAAAGAACACATTGACACCGGTGTGTCAGACCCACCATACTTGCTCCGGACATTGCGAGAGGGCTGTACAAGCAATGATCACACGCACGGCACAGCGGACACACCAGGAACCGCGGTGTTGGCCGTCGAATGGCGCTAGCTGCGCAGCATTTGTGCACCGCCGCCGTCAGTGTCAGCCAGTTTGCCGTGGCATACGGAGCTCCATCGCAGTCTTTAACACTGGTAGCATGCCGCGACAGCGTGGACGTGAACCGTATGTGCAGTTGACGGACTTTGAGCGAGGGCGTATAGTGGGCATGCGGGAGGCCGGGTGGACGTACCGCCGAATTGCTCAACACGTGGGGCGTGAGGTCTCCACAGTACATCGATGTTGTCGCCAGTGGTCGGCGGAAGGTGCACGTGCCCGTCGACCTGGGACCGGTCCGCAGCGACGCACGGATGCACGCCAAGACCGTAGGATCCTACGCAGTGCCGTAGGGGACCGCACCGCCACTTCCCAGCAAATTAGGGACACTGCTGCTCCTGGGGTATCGGCGAGGACCATTCGCAACCGTCTCCATGAAGCTGGGCTACGGTCCCGCACACCGTTAGGCTGTCTTCCGCTCACGCCCCAACATCGTGCAGCCCGCCTCTAGTGGTGTCGCGACAGGCGTGAATGGAGGGACGAATGGAGACGTGTCGTCTTCAGCGATGAGAGTCGCTTCTGCCTTGGTGCCAATGATGGTCGTATGCGTGTTTGGCGCCGTGCAGGTGAGCGCCACAATAAGGACTGCATACGACCGAGGCACACAGGGCCAACACCCGGCATCATGGTGTGGGGAGCGATCTCCTACACTGGCCGTACACCACTGGTGATCGTCGAGGGGACACTGAATAGTGCACGGTACATCCAAACCGTCATCGAACCCATCGTTCTACCATTCCTAGACCGGCAAGGGAACTTGCTGTTCCAACAGGACAATGCACGTCCGCATGTATCCCGTGCCACCCAACGTGCTCTAGAAGGTGTAAGTCAACTACCCTGGCCAGCAAGATCTCCGGATCTGTCCCCCATTGAGCATGTTTGGGACTGGATGAAGCGTCGTCTCACGCGGTCTGCACGTCCAGCACGAACGCTGGTCCAACTGAGACGCCAGGTGGAAATGGCATGGCAAGCCGTTCCACAGGACTACATCCAGCATCTCTACAATCGTCTCCATGGGAGAATAGCAGCCTGCATTGCTGCGAAAGGTGGATATACACTGTACTAGTGCCGACATTGTGCATGCTCTGTTGCCTGTGTCTATGTGCCTGTGGTTCTGTCAGTGTGATCATGAGATGTATCTGACCCCAGGAATGTGTCAATAAAGTTTCCCCTTCCTGGGACAATGAATTCACGGTGTTCTTATTTCAATTTCCAGGAGTGTATTTCACTCTGCAGTTCATCCACTTTGTGACTGGCTACCTTGAGGTCATCTAAATGTCTAACAATATGTTCTAAGGTTAAATCTATAGGTATAAGTGTGACCTCTTGCTTTGTTTCGTCTATGATGCAACAATCTATATTTAAGTTTAGCATAGGTACTATATCATTCTTACTTACATTAGTACTAATTATATGGTCAGCTTGTAAGATGACGTGCGCACCGTATCCTTTACACTGACTCGTAAAGGTTAACTTTCCGGTACCCCTTACAATAAAGTCATTTGGGGGTAATCCGTTACATAATATTGTCAGTCCTTCATCCTTGGGAGCGACATACAGCCACTCATTGTCCTGTATCTGTGTCCAGATACATTCGTTCAGTATGACATACTTTTGATTGCAATCTTTCGGAATTTCCCTTACAGGCTGTAGCATTCGAGCTTCACATTGCTCGTGATCATAGGTCGACTTCAGAACGAACCGTTGTTTACAAATTTGATTTCTCGCCGTAACCGTTTTACACTGCAATTGGTCACGAGACAGTAGTGCGTACTGTCGTTTCGCATCGTCAATAAGTAGAAAGTTTCGTTCAGGCTCGATATACGCAAATAACTTCTTAGCTGTATCATATTCTGCGGGTAATGGCCATATTCTATATAAAGTGTATACACTACTATCTACTAAAGGTATATTTAGTACATAACTTAAGGTATTGCCGGCAAGAACTACATCTATATCTATTATACGAAGTAACAGATACCCTTGGTCCTTCGTGAGTTCAACGGGAAATTTCTTGTCTTTTAATTCCTCCTTTATCAGTTCGAGATACGTGACTACTTGTACAGGGTTAATCAAGTGTGGTTCCAATAGCCCTTTCTGCGTATTAACTATGGCAGAGACCAGTAGATCATATTCCCTTTCGAGCTCATTGAACATATTAGGGATTTGCGTCAGTTGTTCCGTAATAGTCAAAACAATCAGGGTGTGTTGTATCTTCCTGTTGGAACTATTTTCGTAATCCTCGACATGTTTACTCAATTTCCTTACCCCATCCGCAATTATTTGAGTATTCCTAGTGACTGCATTAATTGTTTGGTTCACCCCCGTCAGTGACGCCCTCACAATGGTTACTTGTTCCTTGGGCAATCGCAATAATTCCCTTTGCTGTTCCTCTAAAACATCTATCTTAGCTTTAAAGAATTCCGCATCATCCTCATCTAGTGTACCAAACAATACCTTGCTTGTTACCCCAATAAAGTTCAATATCCCCCTTTTGGTTCTGGGCCGTTCATGTCTAGCCAACCGGTCAATCAAGTCTTTTGATTTAGAAATCTCTCCCATCTGCCATTTTACAGTTTGTTGTACATTTTTACATTCTCCGGCATCTAACTTTGCTTGATTCATCGTACTTATACAATGTGCTATCGCTCTATTGGCCCCCACCTGCGTCTCTTCAAATTTGTCATGCAATTCCTTGAGGTTGAAATAGGTCACCACTCTCCACGTTGTGCTGTATACTTTCACACTGCCCTGGTTGTCGTAATACATTCCTGGTGCAGACTGGAATTTTTGCACTCTTACATCTTGTGGGTTTGCTTCGCGTCCTGCGAGTCCGATCTGCCATATACTCCCGAATATCGCTGTCATCCACAAAGCCCTCATCAGTGGCATCTGTAATAGAAACGCGCGTGTCACTCTCATGTTTTGCTATCGCCTGCAATCTGTTCACTTCCTCTACCACGAACAACTAAAAGATATTCTTGCCTGCTTAGTAAAATTCCTTCAGCCTATTCGCGTGCACTTTTATACATTTATTTCCTTTCAGTCTAATTATCACGTTCGGTCCCTGTACATCTACTACAGTAAACGGTCCTCGCCACTGGCTGTCTAACTTCCTTGAGCGTCCCCGACGCACGCTTTCATCATACAGTAATACGCGATCGTCTTTTTTAAATTCTCTCGGGTTCTGCGTTTTATCGTAATCGCTTTTATTCCTGATTTTGCTTTCCTGTGTTGCCTTACGGGCCTCTTGGTGTACTAACTGCAGTCGCTGTCGGATTTCCGTCACGTAATCATCATAATTGTAGATCACGTTGGCTGGCTTCTTCTGTAACCACCCTGGCAGATTACACTTCCTGCCGAAGAATAACTGGAATGGAGTGTATCCCGTGGTGCTGTGTGGTGTTGTGTTGTACACAAAACATGCGAACGATACCCATTCGTCCCAATCCGTCTGGTCCCGGTTCACGTAATGTCGTAACATCTCTGTTAGCGTGCGGTGCGTACGTTCTAATGCTCTGTTTGACTGCGGATGATACGCCGTTGTTTGTATGTTCTCTATTCTCAGTAATTTGCAGACTCGTCTCATCGTATCACCAATAAAATTACTCCCCATGTCACTTAATAGTGTCGCGAATAGTAGAAGATAGAATTAAAATCATGTAGGCTGTAGGCTGGAAAATTATTGCTACAGATCAAGCGAGGCGGACGTGACCAGACTATCTCATGTGTAATGTGTAATGTGTACTCGACTAACAAGAGAGGAGTATGCAGTATCACGAGGCTCAAGCACAGTTAGTGGCAACCCTTGGACACAGCAAACAGTGGAGAATGGCTAGTTCATCACGTAGGCATCACATGCAACCGCGTGACTAGCCTACTCAGGGCTCAAAGTTCGGGGGTGCTAGAACCTTCTAGAACAAGTGGTGCCGGGTGCACTACCCCCTATAAAAGCGGATAGCCGCTAGATCGGAGGACAGTGATGGAGTGAGGTACCTAGGACGCCGGTCCACGTTAGTCGGCGTCGGGATGCTGCAAGAGTTGCAGGAGAGTATTGAGCACAGCAACAAGTAGGGACTTAGGCTGAATTGACACAGTTGACACTTAGTCTGGTGCGCTCGCCTCTGCTGTATTAGGACTTAGGTTTGGGAAGTTAGGAATGGCAACTGCATAGCCAGATAGACAATCATTGGAGACTGTATACAGAATCTTATTTAAATCACAAGTGCCAGGGGTACTTCCAGTATAATCGTTCTATACATCGAGTGTTCATACATGAAAGCTTCCCTAAGATCCTATCCGAGTTCCGTACTCTAGCTCACCTTGCAGCCTTCTCTACCACGGAGCAGTGAGGAGTTGGCGGCCCACACCACCGAGACCTCATGCCAAGTAAGTTCTCTGACGCGCACCAACGCAGTCCTTCCGCTCCCTCTCAGGACACGTCAGTGGGACACGACAGAGGTTAGACCATTTTCTGGTGCCAGGTGTGGGGTATAGGTGAGGTATCTACGGGTGAAGAAGCGACAGTATAGAGTACTGGAATAGGCAGAGGGCCGTTAAGTAGCACCAGCATCACAGAACGAAAGGGTCGACACATCGCGCCGTCGCAGAACGAGAGGGTCGACACATCGCGCCGTCGCACAACGAGAGGGTCGACACATCGCGCCGTCGCAGAACGAGAGGGTCGACACATCGCGCCGTCGCAGAACGAGAGGGTCGACACATCGCGCAGCTGCTGAGCCAGAGGGTCGACGCAGCGCACCGTCGCGGGTCCAGGGGGTCGCCGCGGCACGTCTAAGCAGAAGCTGCTGATTCACGCCAACGCAGCACCAGCGTCGCATCGCGCCGCCGCCGGGGTGGAGAGGCGCCGGTCCGCGCCGTCCCAGCAGCTGCACCGTCTCGCACCGCGCTCATCTCGAGCGGGTCTACGCGCCGCCACCGCGACGCGCCACATTCAGCGCCAGCCAGCAGGAGTCAACGTTAGTGGAGATGTCGACCTCCAATGAAGTAGACTCGGGCGAAGGCCCGCAGACACTCTCCAGTAGAAGCAGGCTATATTTAAGTTATAGTGAGGCTACCAAGTTGGTACCCCATAAATTTGATGGGGACAGAGAAAGATTATCCGAATTTATTGATAATTGCGATAACGCTTACAAGTTAGTAAATCCTAGTTATAAGCAAGCGTTTCTGAAGTTCATTATTGGTCAGATAACGGGCTCAGCCCGCAGTAAACTATTGGTTAGAGATCATACAGAGACCTGGTCTGCCGTGAGGTCTATATTGTTGGAAAATTGGTTCCCGGGTTCGATTCCCGGCGGGCTCGGGGATTTTCTCTGCCTCGTGATGACTGGGTGTTGTGTGATGTCCTTAGGTGAGTTAGGTTTAAGTAGTTCTAAGTTCTAGGGGACTGATGACCATAGACGTTAAGTCCCATAGTGCTCAGAGCCATTTTGTTGGAAAATTATGATAGCAAACGCACAATTGACTACTATGCTTGTACTATGTTTAATAGTAGGCAGGGAAACGGTGAAAGTGTGGCTCAATGGGGCTCTCGCGTTGATTCTATGCAGTTCCACTTTCGAGAGGCAATGAAGAGGGTCATGGATGAGGACGAGATTGCAGGATGCAATGCGCTGATAGGGAAGCTAGGACGGGCCGTGTTCATACAGGGATTGTACGACGAGAGAATAAAAACAGTAATACGGGCACAAGGCGAACGGATAACCCTGTCAGAGGCTATTGACTTATCCGCAACGGAGGAATGTGCGATAACGTCCGAGCGAGATAAACGCCGCGTGGCGACTGCAAGCAGGACAGGAAGGAAAAGTAGTATAAAATGCTTTAATTGCGGAAAAGAAGGGCATGTAGTGCGTGAATGTAGAACAAAGTATACCGTCCGAAAGACAGACGTGGTAAAGGGCGGCTCCCAGGGGACAGACCGAAATCGATTACCAGTCAAGGAAATTGACGTGCGGGAATTTAGGGGAAATGGGGGACGAGCTCAGTGTCCTCCACCCGTACGGTGTACAGCATGTACCCTACCGGGACACGCAGCCCCGTGTACCAAAGTCAAACCAGTGACATGCCTCACGTGTCACCGACAGGGACACTATGCTCGAGATTGCCACGAAAGTAAACGGGTTAACATCCGTGGGAAGAATATGCAGGGAAACGAGAAGAGGGCGTAATGCCGCAGTTCCATTACGCTGCGTCAGGAATAATAAGAGCTGCCGAATGCACGGGCAAAAATGACTATATATGCGTGAGGAGCAAAGATGTAAAAGGAACTGAGACGAGATTACTAATAGATAGTGGGGCCCACATTAACCTCATTAAATCCAGGGTTTTGAGGGATGGTGTAAAGAAGGAAACCGAAAGGGCAGTGACAATAAAGAGTATCGTCAATGAAGAGGTCAGGACGGAGGGTCCTGTATTAATCGAATTGAGTAGCGGTATAGGAAGAAAATGGGTTACTCAGTTTCAAGTTGTAAATGAATGTCTTGATCTGCCGTTTGATGGGTTACTTGGACGGGAGTTCCTGGACGAACATAAAGTCGTGCTGGATTATGGGCGACGGAGAATATATGTGCAAGACGAATGGGTAGAATTACGAGAAGCGTGCGAAGAGGACACTGCAAATCGATTAGTTGCGCAAAGTGGTAAGATTGGGGCGGAGGTAAGAGCCAGTTACGCAGATGTAGCGCGAGGAAATAAGGCGCCGGTCGAGGTTACGACGCGCGCGCGCGCAGTCGCTGGGAAACAAATATGAGATAGCGGTCCAAGTTATACAGATAGTAAGGGTGGCGGTTACTCCAAATACCCGGCGAGGCGAGACAGCCGAGTGCCGGTTGCGCCAACTTGTAAGAATTGTGCGACGCCAGATGACAGTGAAGTTATTCGAAACGAAGAGCTGCCAGAACGAGCAAAGAAGCCCTGTAACATCACGACGAGTAGGCGTGACAAGTCGCTAGCCCCGGAGGATCTGGAAGAAGTCAGGATAGGACCCCGGGAAGAGAGGTTTATAAGAGTCCGCGTGACGCGAAAAATAGGTAGGGAGGCAGTAATTCCCAAACAAGAGATTAGACCAGGGGTCTATATACCAGAAGCCATAGTGGCCGTCCAAGATGGAACATGTATAACGAGCGTAATGAATACCCGAACCCAAGAAGTGCGGTTTAGGGTGCCGGAAGTACTAGCAGAAGAGGTCCCACCGCCCAGTAGCTACAAAGTTAGACGTGCACCCCAGAACAGGAGGATCGAGAGAAAAACGCGGCAAAAGTTGTTAACGGAAAATATGCGTATAGACCACTTAAATCGGGAGGAGCACAACGCCATACGGGAATTGTGCTTGGCGTATAACGACGTGTTTCACTTACCAGGGGACGTGCTCACCTACACTACCGTAGTGAAGCACCAGATCCCACTAACACCGGAGGCTGAAGGAACAGTTATAAATCAAAGACCGTATCGCATCCCACAAGCACAGCAGGATGCACTGCAAACGGAAATTCAGGGCATGTTGAGAGACGGCATAATCTCGCCGAGTACCAGTCCATTTAATTTCCCCTTGTTATTATTGCCAAAGAAACTTGATGCTAGTGGTAAACCCAAATGGAGAGTAGTTGTTGATTATAGGAAACTAAATGATGTCTCGATAAACATGGTTTACCCGTTACCTAGAATTGACAAAATTCTAGATAGTCTAGGAAAGGCAAAATATTTTTCAACGTTACATCTCGCGAAGGGATACTACCAAAGATTAATAGATGAGAAGGATCGGGAAAAGACGGCATTTAGTACGCCGACGGGACATTACGAATGTAACAGAATGGCCATGGGCTTAAAAACGGCCCCATCTACATTTCAACGGCTAATGAACACCGTGCTGACGGGCGTGCAAGGGAATAAAGTGTTCATTTATCTAGATGATATCGTCATCGTAGGTGCATCGCTTGAGGAGCATAACGCACGCCTTGAAGAAGTATTTGAACATTTAAGGGAAGCGAACCTAAAGTTGCAGGTCGACAAATGCGAATTCTTGCGGACAGAAGTTACGTTCTTAGGATACGTTTTAACGGCAGAAGGTTTGAAACCCGATCCCACGAAAGTAACGGCAATAGAAAATTACCCGCCACCAAAGACAACTACGGAATTGAAATGTTACCTGGGAATGGTCGGATATTACCGACGGTTTCTGAGCAAATAGTATAATTCCTCCCAGAATCAATTTTATCAGTATGATTATTGCACAGGGCCTAAGGTCAGCGCAGATGACCTTATAAAATTTATCAGGTTGATTTTAATGTTAATTTTGTGGGGACTTAACATTTTTTCACATTTTTGTTATCATTGAGTTTTATTACTCTTGGAGCTAACATTTGGCACTGTTTGCAATTCTTATTCTATTTTTTTCATTTAAAAAATAATTACGGGAGCTAACATTTGGCTCTAATTGCATTTTTATTCAATTCATATCATTTAATAATAATTACGGGGAGGTTACACTTAGCACGATGAGTATTCATTAAATAATTTTATCTTTCATTTTTGCGGGGAGGTTACACTTGGCGACATCCGGTCCAGGATCGTATTTCTTTGAGAATCTTCTGAAAAGTAGTCAGATATCTGCTTTTATTTACTAAAATATAATTAGCATTTGGCGCAACGCTTTTACTAATTTTATGACTTTCTTTCCTCAGATCATCGGCAATTCGTTGCTCTGTTGTATTTGTGTTTGTTGCTTTTTGCATTGTGCTTATTTCTTTTGTGAATAATTGTGTCTATTATAAAAATGCCGCGAAAGACTGTGAATAGTGTATCGCGAGGTATAATGAATGAAATTACCGACTTAAGCAACTTCACTGATAGTGCTTGTGACGCGCAGTGTAATGATGACAATCCACCGTTTACTGACAATCATCCTACTGATGAGCAAACGAACTCAATTGTTTCCTCTGTTAATTTGACAACAATTGATGACGCGGGACGCTCTATTGTAATGAGCGCTGCCTAGTTTAACACAACCGGTTTTCTAAATTCACGTGACGAACACACAAATTTGTCTAATGAAAATGAACAGGATACACAAAGTACGACGGATTTATTTAATTCCGAAATAATGTCTGACAGTGTACATCCGACTGGCAAACATTTTTGTGAATCTCAGAATAACCAAATGGTTACGGAAAGCGAGACAATTCCAGGTACACCACTAAACAACACGGAGAATACAAATGATAATTTTGTGTCGGATCCAATTATGGCATCTTTGCTACAAATGAATAAACAACTTAATGAAAAACTAGACAACACTTCCAAACAGTTGAATGAAAAAATAGACAGCAATTCAAAACGGTCGGATGAAAGACAAGACAACAATCACAAACAACTTAGTGAACAGAACAAACACCTTAATGAAAAATTAGACAACAATTCCAGACAGCTTAGCGAGCAGATTACAGCCGTTGCCGCGCAGTGTCATGATGCTAAGGAACAGTTACACGAGGAAATTGAGGCTTGTTCTAGAAAAAGTAGCGAAGAAATTAGATCTGTTGCGCAAGAATTAAGGCAAATGCAAACAGCTGCAACAGAAACACTTAGAGAGGAAATTAGTACAGTCGCTAAACAATGCTCTGAAAAAGCTACACAATTACGCGACGAGTTTAAACTAATGACAGCAGAACTTTCGCGCACAATGGATGCAAAGATAGACGCGAAATTCGAACAACAGAACACTCAAATTGACGAGCGCTTTAATCACCACATACAAAACAGTGATACGCGTTTCTGTAAATTTATACAGGATCAAAATAAAGTAAAACGTCAAGTAATGGAAACAATCACAGCACAGAGACAAGAAGACAAACGTAAATTGTTTGCAAAGGCAAAAACATACGTAGACAACAATATTGCTACAGTGTCCGACGAAATTAATACCATCAAACAGTTGAACATAGAATTACGTGATGAAATTTCTGATCTTAAATCAAAAACAGATACACACACAGCAGATATTCAGACAGTGACAGACAGATTCGAACAATTAGAACTAACACAGGATTCCGATGTCATGAAAGCTGACGTTAAAAAATTGAACGAAACCACACGTAAATTACAAAAACAGATTAATGCTTCTGACAGTAAAAACGATGATCAAGCAAAAATACTGACTGAAAAATATGATGAATTGGCCAGTCGTATTGATGTTATTGAAAGTAATAATGACAGCAAATCAGACGATACCTCACCGGTTTCATTTAACCAAACACCTGAATTCCAAAATTTACAGCAGACAATTAATGAGATCGATTCGTCTAATAACACGTTGCGTAGAAAATTGTCAAGTTTACAGCAGGAAGTAACAGAGATGAAAAGTATTTCAGTTAATAAAACATCACAGCAGACGCCACTTTGCGAACATTTGTCAGACTCACGCAGCGCATATAATTTGGGTAATCTACAGGGAGTACAGGACTTTGATTCCGAACATCCACAATTCAACAGATTCTCTTACAATACAGAACCTGTTCCGTCATACAGAGACGATAATTTCGATTATAAACATTTTCTATCATTGAGAAAATTTAAAGTGTTTAAAAATGACAGAACACAGATTCATCCGCTAGATTGGATACAACAATTTAGCTTTGCTTTTCCACCGACTTGGCACGTAACACACAAACTTGAATTTATTTGCAGTTTTTTGAAAGGCGAACCGGCAACTCGTATGAGACCGATCGCGAGGCAATGCTACTCGGTAGAGGAATTTCAGATGCTTTTCTGTCAGCGTATTGGTCGAAGACGACACAGTGCGGAATTAAAGATCAGTTAATTAGTTTACCGAATTATGAGAAGACAAATTTTCCCAGTGTCGCGCAATTTTTTGAGCACATGGTCCAACAGAACCTGTACTTAAGTGAACCATATAGTGAATCTGCACTCATTCAATTATGCATTTCTAAATTACCACGATAATTAAGAGTGTCACTTCTAACGGGTCAGCAGAAGGAAAACATTTCAGCATTCACAGATCTGTTGCAGCTTTTATAAGTGCAGCAATCAGATTATTCCTTCGTAAACAAAAATTTTTCACATAACAACCAAGGCCAACAGACTTACAGTAATTACGGTAAACCATGTAATTTCAATAGCAAAGGTAACAGACGCTTTAGGAATGACAACCACCAAAACTTCAACAACAGACAAAATTCCAATTATCAATATCGTCAAAATTGTCAGCAACAGGAACCACATTTTTGTAACAATAGACGTTTTCCACCACAACAGCATGAAAGTCAGCCCGTTAGCATACCTAACCAACGATGTTATGCACAAGGTCAGCCAAGCTTTAATGTTTCGCCGCGTGCACGTATAATCCCTGATACAACAAATAGTAACGCACGGCAGCAAAGAAGCAACTACGTAGAGAAAACACAGTATTTTAATTCCTATCGCAATGCACCGTATGGGAATGACTATCACGACAGACGTAGAAACAATGAGCACAATTATGAGCGTACGTATAATAACAGTCGGTCTTACCAGCAATAAAATGATCAGCAACAACATATTCTCGTGAATGAACCCGACAGTAGGTATCATCCAGAACGTAATACGTCTGGAAGAAGTACTAGAACAGTTCAAATAGTAGAAATGCCGCAACATCCTCCAGAAAATAATAACACGTCAGATAGAATCTGACTAGATACTGTACAGGTCGCATCTTCCAATAACACAAGCACTACTTTAGACACGCAGAATGTTGTTCACGAAAATGTTATTACTTTTGACGACATCAGAGACACTCTTTTACAGGAAAGACCAGTTGTTCAGAAAACTATTTCACATCCTGTCATCGAAATTAAAATTGGTTCATCGAAATTTTCAGCAGTAATCGATTCTGGATCACCTATGTCAGTTATAAATGAGGAGACTTTCAACGAGTGTAACAAAGAGAATACCTATCCTACGTTACCATTAGGCAAAACGAAAGTAAAAGGAGCAGTATCGAGTATAGCAGTAGACGTTAAATTACAGACACATTTATCATTTTGTATTGCAGGTCATACTTTTCACTCAAGTTTTTGGATTGTTCCTTTATTGACAACAGACGTTATTTTAGGTACGAATTTTCTGGTACAACACGACGCAGTTATTGATTTTCAAAATTCCTATTTAATGCTAAAGGATGAAAATGTACAATTGGCTTTAGAATTTCAGCACTCTTTATCTGCGGAAGAACAAACAATTAATCGCACAGAGGTCATTTCCGTATCACGTCGCATAGACTGTAATTCCACATTGTTCACAGATACGTACGTACATAACTATAATACTCCAGACGAATCTGACTACGACGTAGTGCAGATGATTACTGACAAAGTTAAACAAAGCAGTGCAAATACAGACGACGAACGCACGCAACTACACAAAATTCTTTTACAGCAAGCTCCAGTTTTCGACAACATTCTTGGTACTATGTCCGGTATTATGTATGAATTTCAAGTCAAACAGCACGACACATTTAAAGCCAAGCATTATCCCATTCCGTATATTCATAGAGAACATGTTAAAAAAGAGTTACAAGATATGCTCGACCAAGGAATTATTGAACCGGCAGTTAGTCCGTACATAAACCCGCTACATATTGTTAAGAAAAAAGATGGCTCACTTCGCCTCGTGCTTGATTCACGTCACATCAATGACATAATTATTAATGAAACAGATCGACCACAGACATTAGAGGAACTTCTACAGAAATTTCACGGTACTGCTATTTATTCTACATTAGATTTGAAATCGGGATTTTGGCAAATTCAACTTCATCCGAATTGCAGAAAGTATACAGCTTTTCTCTGTTTTGGTGACTGTTATCAATTTTGCAAATTACCATTCGGCTTAACTATTTCTTCTGCAGCTTTTATTCGCGGTTTGAACACAATACTTCCGACAGAACTTAAAGACAGAATTACGACGTACGTAGATGACATTCTTATTGCAGAAGCTAACTGGTGTGAACACAATATGATTCTTGAACGACTGTTACAAACTTTTCATGCTCAAGGACTCACAGTTAATCTCAGTAAATCGCATTTTGGTAAAACTTCTATAAAATTTCTTGGACACGTAATTTCAGCAGAAGGCATTGCGCCTGATCCGGAAAAACTTCAAGCTCTACGTGACATTACTGTTCCTACGACGAAGAAGCAACTACGCAGTTTTTTGGGCTTAATTAACTTTTTTCGTAAATTTATTCATCACTCTGCTTTAGACACACCTAGACTATGCCAATGAACAGGTAAAAACACTATTTGGTCCTGGGATAAGCAAGCACATTCTGAATTCATGAACCTGAAACATGCTTTGTTGAATGCACCACTTTTATCACACCCAGATTTTACCAGAAATTTTTCCATTGCCACCGACAGCTCTAACACCGCTTTAGGCGTACATATTTTTCAGGAAATTGAAGAAGATGGCTCAACAGTAATTAAAAACATCGCATTTGCAAGTCGCATTCTGTCGCCTGCTGAACGAAATTATTCTGTTACAGAACTGGAAACGTTATGTGTTGTATGAGCTTTTACGAGATTTCGGCACTTTCTTTATGGCAGACATACCACCGTTTACACAGACCACAAAGCGATACAATTTTTACTTTCAGCTAAATTCACACACGACAGATTAAGCAGATGGAAACTTTATTTACAGGAATTAAATTTTACAATTGTTCACATTCCCGGTACACAAAATGTTATAGCAGACGCACTATCTCGTTCTCTCAGCAATAATCAGCAAGACATCGCAACCAACTTCTGCAAAGCAAATTTCAGCGTCATGTACATTCAGCAAGTTGCATTTGAAAATTTTATTTCATCGTCATTACAGGACATAGCAAAAGAGCAAAATAAAGACAACGTGTGGAAAGAAATTAAACACCTTTGGAATGTTACGATTAGAAACCACTACACTGTACGCAATGACATTCTGTTTCGCCGCTCTCATCCAGACAGCAACAATTGGTTATTATTGTAAGTAGGCTGTTTAGGTTTTTTTATTGGTAACGCCACCTCAGTATGAAAATCACCGGCTGTGCCGTGTGCAGTCTTTGGCTGCTTTGCATTGTTGTAATACTCAACCATTGTAGTGTTAGGCAGCTGGCTGTGAACAGCGCGTAGCGCTGGGCAGTTGGAGGTGTGCCGCCAGCAGTGGTGGATGTGGGGAGAGAGATGGCGCAGTTTTGTAATTTGTCATGATATCAAGGTAAATACATTGTTTGTTCTCTATTAATATCTTTCATTTGCTAACTATCCCTATCAGTAGTTAGTGCCTTCCATAGTTTGAATCTTTTATTTAGCTGGCAGTAGTGGCGCTCGCTGTATTGCAGTAGCTTGAGCAGCGAAGATTTTTGTGAGGTAAGTGATTTGTGAAAGAGATAGTTTAATGTTAGTCAGGGCCATTCTCTTCTAGAGATTATTTAAAGTCAGATTGCGTTGCGCTAAAAAAATATTGTGTGTCAGGTTAAGCACAGTTATGTAAAAATTGTTAAAAGGGGACGTTTCATATGGCGACCCTGCCAGGATACCTCACTGGAATCTTCTGATTTTTTTCTTGTAGTTTGTGTAATTAGTGTAGATTTTGTTTATTGCTAGCGCGTAATTATAGAGAGAATTTCCATTGTAGTTGTAGTTTTTCATTGTTGTACAGTAAAACAGTTGTGGCATGCATGTAGATTTGCACCAAGTATTTCGCAGCTGCAATTAACTAGATATTATTTTCAGTGTTATGTTAATGTGTTCTCTTATTTTTGATCTTCAAATTGTGTTTTTCTGTGTTGTCGTGTGAAATACTGTGACAATAATGGCGTGTGAAAAACGTAACACTAGGCTCCAAAATAAATTGAGAAATGACAGCGAAGACGAAAGCAGTATGTTAGCGCCGCAGAATAATGAATTAACTAATGTTAAAAGTAGTAATTTGGTAATTGCGCATAGGGAAATGGAGCGGGTTGTAAACAATGGCGTAGACAGTGAAACAAATAGTGAGCAGGGAAGCATTATCGATCGATCGGTCGGCGACAGCTCGCCTCAGGAATCCGAAATGACAGGAAACAATCTCGGAAATGCTGTGGATTCAGGATTTGGGTCCTCACCGTTTTCTCAAATAAGTCAAGACACATTTTCTGCTTGTCAAAATGTGAATGTTTCCGGTGCAAATGCACTGCCGAAAAGCACTGAGGAACATGTTCCAGACACCAGTGCATTGTTATTACAATTAATACAGCAAATGGGACAAACACAGCAAAAGCTTCAAAAATTAGACACAATTGAACAAAATCAGAGACAAACACAGCAACAGCTACAAAAGTTAGACTCATTGGAACAAACTCTTGAACAAACACGTGAAGATTTAACTACTGAGTTACATAACATTGAATCGAAATGTCAAAAAGTCTGTAATGACGTAAAACACAAATTTGTGAGCATTTCCAACCTATTTTTTCGCGTCATGAAAATGCATTACAGAATCATGAAGCAGCCATAAAAGAACTGCAAACCATTGTTCATGAAAATCATGAGACCTTGTCGGCTAAAATTGACTCAGTTGCATCTACCGATTCGGTTACGCAACTTGCAAAATCTCAGGAAAACTTAAAGGACACAGTAGATACTCTGAAACTTGGTTCAGAAAAACACACTGAGGAAATAAGTACACTATCGGAGAAAGTAGCCGAACTTTCGGATCAGTTCACTAATTTATCTACGAAGGTAGATGATAATCTGAACGACACAAAACCGGTAGTCTTTAATGACACAGAAGAGAGCGAACAAATTAGGAAACTGGAACAAAATCTGAATCAAATTAATATGCAACACCAAAGATAAATCCGCGAAGTACAAGATCATTTGGCACAAGTAATACAAGAATTACATATTTCAGAGGACACTGGCGCTCCAATACAGGAAGAGGGACATAGAAATATGGAACAGCCACAAAATAATAACACAGGGCATTTCGGAAGTTATGAAAGAAACTGGCAATGCGCACCGAATTTTAAGATGGAACGGCCGGCACGACCTAACAATGACCGATATGCTACTCGCCGACACAATGATTTTTACTATAAGCTGTTAAAAAAAAAAAAAAAAAAAAAGGCGGGGCAGAATAACTTCAGACGCAACAGTTCGGCGCGCAGTTACGATTCCGGGAGAAATTCTCCACCACATGACCGACAAACAAGAAACTATGTAAACTACCGATATAACGACTGACCTGAATTTCATCAGAACTGGCGGGATTATAACAGAGCTGGGCCCTCTCGGCAAGGCGAATTTCTAGAGGTTCGGTCTCCGAATCCTATTAATGACGCGCGCCAACAGACAATGACCCGCACCGCAGGGAGCCGCGTCCGCCGGCTGGCTCCGAGATAAATAACATAGACGCTAACCTTGAGAAAAATTCCAGTATTCTTTAACGACGTATACCGCATGATAATTGCATTGTTCAAACTCTGAGTACTAGGAAGAGCAAAGGTTTACACCACATTTCACACGTAAAACTGTTTATTGAGAGATAATGTGCCTTTTTTTAACTTGAGATTTTAATGCTACATTTTGGTTTACTTGAAAATACATTATGGATTCAAGGTGCTTTCTGAGAGATACTAGATGATACAGAGGTTAGTTTATGTGACAACTACACGATTTTATCACGACGCTACTAATGAGTGACAATTTACGATGTTGCTTTTGCGGTGTATCTGTTTTATATCTGCACAATTTTTATGAATTTTTCTGGAGAGTAAAACATGTTTTACTACTTAACTTTTGTGGTATAGCTACAATGAGGCAGCCTTTTCCGTAGCACAACAATACGTTACAGCACAGTACTTTCTTCATCACAACAATAAGCGTAATAACTAAGATATCTATACGCAAAGCATTTCACTTTTGTGTATCATGAGGTAAGTACATTGACTTTTGTGGAACTCAGCTTTCGGAGGACGATATCTACGACACTTACACAGAGAGTGTCTTGCGACAAAACGCACAGTTTAGCGCTGCAGGGCACGTATTTGAGTGATTAATTTTGTACTTAAAACACTTATTTTTAAAGATTTTTTATTACAAAGAAAGTTTTCCGAGATATATTTCATTCCATTGCTGTAATCTGTAACACCTGAGGGTATAATTACATTAATCCTCAGGGGGGTACACGTTTACTTTGTGTACCATGTGTTTGGCGAGCACAAGGAGCCCTAGCTAATATGGTATTTGCTTATACAACTTTACACATCGGTACCATATTTCTCTAACACATAAATTACACAGCTACCTGATCATTTAACAGAGAAAGAAACATTTTTTTTACTACGTCAGTGACAGATGTTTACGTAATTACACAGTTGAATAACTTCATACGTATGAAATTGTATTTTGTCTGTACTTTGTGAACTGTTCATATTTTTTCGGAACCATTGTGATACTATGAGAACTTTGAATGATATATTTGGTAAGGGAGCATGATTTTAAAGTACGTTTGAGGTGGATAACACTTTTGAAATGAGCAGACAATTTTTTTTAGGTTTTAAAATATTCAGGAAGCAACGACGATTTTGAGATTTAGCTGAGGTTTTATAATGTTATGATGACGATGTGTATTACGCTGTTGCGGTATGTTTATGATAAAGAAGCTGATGCTATATGAGGAATTTGATTATGCTATGTATCTTATGATGAAGTATTGAAGAAGCGTCGACGAATTTGTATATGTGTAATAAGGTAAGGAGTAATGAGTAGCGGTTAGGAACTCTGCCTTGTGAAGACGTATGTTGGAAACCGAGAATCGTACTTTTAGAATTATGAAATGTGTGTAAATGCGTGAATGTATCACAATGCCGACGAAAATTTTTTGGACACTGTTATATTCATGGGATTTTGTTTTTACAGGTTTGCAACGCTAATTCTTGACCTGTGAAATATTTTTATTTAAGACTGCCATTGTAGCGGAAACTGCTGTCGTAAATATTTCCGTACGAAAGTTAAGTGACCACCTGCACGTAATACGTCGTGGGCACACAGCTGTGTCAGACACCTGGGCGACAGCCGCCCGAACAAAAAAAAGCCATTAGCCTTCCAGCGGCACAGGTAGAAGAAAAAAGAGGCCATTATAATCGCTATTGACGTTCCTTTGTAGAAAGCATCGCAACATTTCACGGCTATTGTCGTGCTAGTTGAGAGAAATGCCATATGGCGACAGAAATGCCTAATGAAATGACGAGAAATATTTTTACATCTGCACACCTGATTACGACAAGCGTCTTTCTACGAGAGTTAACTTATGAAATGCCACATGACTATTGAACGATGTTCTTATGCTTTGCTTTGTACATAGTTGCTTATTTCATTTGATATCCAGTTTTTAGCTGCACTGCTGCATTGGTTCAAATATAATTTTATAGATGTACTAATATAAATATTTTCTGTCTACAGATCGAGTTAATAATAATTTTTGTCAAAAAAAAAAAAAAGGAGTGAATGGTAATATTTTTTTTTACAATAAGTTGTTGTGGTGCACCACTTTAATTACTTAAACATTAAGATGTGAATATACATTTCCCTTGTCTGCATTGTTGTCTTTACTGTAATACTTTTTCTGCTTGAGCGTTGTCATGTTTAGGTATAAGTTGCTGCTGTTTGCCAGGCATAGTGTTATTGAATTTGACTTTGTATTATTCTGTAAAGCCAGTTTTACTAATGATTTCTTGTTATTATTTGTTGCACATTGCCTTATATTAGTTGTAATTTATGCTGCTTGCTTCGCCATTTGTATTTTTGATCATTGCTGTTTGTGTTAATTGTTTTGTACTGCTGCATTGCCTCGTCCCTTGGTATATATATCTGAGCTCAGTAGATTTAAGTTAGCTTAAGAGGGGGTTGACTATATAAGAACCTAACTATGAAGAATAGGGAAAGAATGCATTGAGAGGTTATATGAAACAGAGTTGGCAAAAATGAGTATTGTGCACTGAGAAATAATTATTTTGAAAGAAATATGGTTAGAATACAGAGAAGAGGTACAGATAGGACTATTTGGGAATAATGATGAACACAGGGAGATCTCCAAGAACAAAAAAGGTTTTGTTCGCACAATACTGCAGTACCAAAAGTTACACTGAAAACGAACCCTATCCATTCCTTTTGTGTCATCCCTCTATGTGTTTGTGTACCCTTGTGTATTTGTGTTTTTCCTGTCTTTATGTGTTTAGCTGATTAGAGCTATGTTGTAGAATTTTTCTAATACTATGTTATTTACTTGGTAAATTCTGTTTTGTTGTTCATATGTGGAGGTGATGTTTCAAAAGTTATTCTGATCTTTATGTAAGTACTTATGTCATTATTTTTGTAACACTGATGTATATGTTTATTTCTATTCTTTTGTAAAGCCCCTATTACTACGAATGTTATCTCTACTATTATGTTTTTAATGATGTTTTCTGTATCTTTGTAATTGTATTCTTATGTTATAAAATTGTAATTGACACCAGTTCATCAAATTAAGTAACTTCTAATTTACATTTCACTGCACACGTTTCTGTTGGTCATAGTATATGGACAATATGTGAGAAGTAAGGACTGATAGTGTTTGCACGTGTGTTAATAATTCAGCAAGGGACTGGATAACAGCATTGCTGGTTCTAAGGACAATTCCAAAAACTTTGTGAGTGCACAAGTGGTGGTTATGGACTTGCTATATTATCTGCAAGACTCTTCAATGGTGATTGTGCACCTGCACAGTCACAACAGATGGCTGCTGGCCATCTCTACAAGGACTACAGTGGGTCTGCACCTCTGGTGGCCCACCAATACCGTAATCTCTACCAGGACTACAGTGGGTCTGCTCTGTGATGACCTACCCACCAATACTCTTCAAAACTTCGACTGACTCCGCTGTGGGTTTGCTCTCTTGTGGCCCATTACCTGTCAGCATGTCGAGAGTCAGCACTGTCTTTCCGTTGGAAGGACAACGATACTTCTTCAAGACTGCATGGAAATCCACTACTTCCGTGTGCATTTTCTTTTACTGCTCAGACTTTGAGAAAAACACTGCAATGTGATGAATGATCAGGACTGTCTTTATGGACTGTGAGAAAATTTTAGCTTTTGACCAACATTGTATCAATAAGTGTGTGCATTTGATTTCTTTGTTATTGTAATTGTGAAAACAAATTTTAACAAATATGTATTGGCCAGTGCCCAACAAAATTTGTAAAATTTTTTGTGGGGAGCATGGGGGCTATGTAAGTAGGCTGTTTAGGTTTTTTTATTGGTAACGCCACCTCAGTATGAAAATCACCAGCTGTGCCGTGTGCAGTCTTTGGCTGCTTTGCATTGTTGTAATACTCAACCATTGTAGTGTTAGGCAGCTGGCTGTGAACAGCGCGTAGCGCTGGGCAGTTGGAGGTGTGCCGCCAGCAGTGGTGGATGTGGGGAGAGAGATGGCGCAGTTTTGTAATTTGTCATGATATCAAGGTAAATACATTGTTTGTTCTCTATTAATATCTTTCATTTGCTAACTATCCCTATCAGTAGTTAGTGCCTTCCATAGTTTGAATCTTTTATTTAGCTGGCAGTAGTGGCGCTCGCTGTATTGCAGTAGCTTGAGCAGCGAAGATTTTTGTGAGGTAAGTGATTTGTGAAAGAGATAGTTTAATGTTAGTCAGGGCCATTCTCTTCTAGAGATTATTTAAAGTCAGATTGCGTTGCGCTAAAAAAAATATTGTGTGTCAGGTTAAGCACAGTTATGTAAAAATTGTTAAAAGGGGACGTTTCATTATGCATTCCTGATGAATTGGTTAACAAATTAATCTGGTACACTCATTTAAGTTACGCACATTACGGAGCTAGAAAATGTTTTCTTATACTGAGACAGAACTGTTATTTTACGAACATGGAGAAACGTATACGACGAGTTTTAGCGTCATGTAAAATTTGCCAGAAAGCTAAGTCAGACACAACTTCACATATTCCTCCATTATATCCCATTGTACCTGTTAAATTAAGACATATGGCCGCTGTAGACATATTTTGGTCCGATTCCCAGAACTAATAGAGGTTTTTGCTACATCTTTGTCGCTGTTGAACTCACTTCAAAATTTGATACCTTCACTCCGTTACGCAAAGCTACTGCTAAAACCGTTTCGAAAGCATTTGTAAAACATTTTCTATTTCATGTAGGGCATGTGTTGAAAGTAATTTCTGACAATGGATCACAATTTCGTTCTGCTATATGGACACGCATGTTACGAGCTAGAAATATTTCTCCGATCTATATATCCAAGTACCATGCTTCTTCGAACCCTTGTGAACGATTAATGAAAGAAATTGGTAAACTGTGTAGGATATACTGCCACAAAAGACATTGATTGGGACACACATATATTCTCATTCCAAGATGTAATTACTTCCATTGCAAATGAATCCACTATGCTATCTCCGTCTGTTATACTGAAAAACGTTGAACCACCAAACAAAATTACAGAATTAGTAAATTTTCCTACATCTCGTCGATTACGACACCACGAAATAATTGACATTGCGCTGAACAACATCAAACGTGCCGCAGAGCGCCGGAGAAGACAGCAAAAACAGGTTTGTACACGCCGAGACTTTCACATTGGACAGAAGATATTAGTACGTACACACTATTTATCCAGCAGAATAAAAGGTAAGTGCAGTAAATTTGAACTTCTATACGTAGGTCCATATCGGATTCGCAGCATTCCTCACCCCAACGTAGTACACGTCGAAACTCTGAGAACCAGAAAAAGTAAAGGCAATCACCATGTCTCTAACATTAAACCCTTTATTGAATGAACATACTTTATGATTTATCACACTGTAATGCCATTTACTAATTTTTATGACCACTTATGCAATTATATTCACATGAACAATTACTGATGATTATCGTATTTTTTCTTGGCAAGTGCCCGGCAAGGTAAGGTTAGCAGGTCGCTCTTCTTGTCGTTACACATCAGACCGTACTTATTTTTCCAGATGAACTTACACATTTTATGACTACTTATGCAATTATATTCACATGACTACTTTTTGATGATTATCGCATTTTTTCTTGGCAAGTTGTCATCATTTGTTTATGTATGTACGATTGTTTTCATGTTTTGTTTGTATGCACTATGAAATGGTTAAGATATAACAAACACCAGTTGACTTTGACATTTTTTTTGCCCTATGACATCTCAAGATCGTGACTGTTTTACTTTTTTTTTTTTTTTTGCTGATGCATTGTGATATTCTGTGTACACTTTTTGCCTCTGAACACTGTCAATGTCTTTGACATATTACGTTTTCTGTCATGTTATGCTGTATGCTTAATTATGTTACCATAAACCAGTCATTATTTAGTGAGTATATGATGTAAATGCACGACATTAATCTTTGTTCATCATTTTCAGAAAGAAATAACGTGTAAAGGAAATAAATTAAACAGAAATGGGAATTTCACATACGGAATAAACGAAAGAAGATGCAAAAACCCTATGAGGAAGAGTAAATGGATCAGAATTAACAAGCATTAACAAGAATATACTATACACATCGTAGAATAGCAGTCTTAACTAATTTTTTCTTTCAGAATACGAAGCGATTGATGCAGGCTGTCAGACAGAACTACACATCTTAGTTTTAGTGATGAAATATGCTAGAGATAAGGAATAGTTATGTAATGAATAATGAAGTGATTTTTTGCAGATGATAATGAATGCTGATGAATAATGATGAAGAATATGCTACTATGGATAATGAAGTTTTTCTTTACAGGTGATGATAATAATGGAGTTATGATAATATAAGTAATGAAGTGATGGATAATGAAGTTTTTTCTTTACAGATGAGGATATTGTTGAAGTTATGTATTTATGCTATGTAGTTATTTAAGTATTTGTTGCAGTTTGCTTTGACAGCAGGTGTTATATTGCATAGTATAATGACGGAAGGTTTTGGAAAGGACAGCTATGGAACACATTTTTATACACATTTCACTACCTGTTAATTCGAAATTCACTACTTTTCAGCATATAATGCACTTCTTCTTTCAGCTTAATAATCCATTTTTTGTATATTTTCGCAGGAGAAATTACTTATGAAATGAATATGCTATAAGCAGTTGTTCATTAAATCTATGTCATCTGTGAATGTGATTACATATACTCTACTTGTTTCATAATCTTGCCACAGCTGACTTATGATGAATGACGTTACACATTTTCATTTACACCAACAACCCAGAGGCAAATTTTTCTCTCTTGCTTTCCCCTATAATTACCCAACGCAATGCATTGCTAACAAAAAAAAAAGTATTACCAGTCCCAAATAATGATACCAGTTTAAGAGAATTCTGAGTAATGCTGATCAGCTATGAATAATATGTTACCTAAAAAAATAAATACTATTAATTACTGTATAGAGATGACCAATGCTTTGTAACTAGAAAGAACTACTAATAATGCTTTGTAACTAGGAAAATACTACTAATTACTGTATTGAGATGACCAATGCTTTGTAACTAGAAAGAACTACTAATAATGCTTTGTAACTAGGAAAATACTGCTAATTACTGTATTGAGATGACCAATGCTTTGTAACTAGGAAAAGAATGCTACTAATTATGCTTTGTAACTAGAAAATGAATGCTATTCATTATGCTTTGTAACTTGGAAAAGAATGCGATTATTTAATAATGTTTTGTAATTAGGAAAAGAAGGCTACTGATTATTACTATATTGAAATGACAAATGATTGATAATGCTTTGTAACTAGAAAATGAATGCTATTCATTATGATTTGTAACTGAGAAAAGAATGCGATTATTTAAGGCTTTGTAACTAGAAAATGAGTGCTATTCATTATGCTTTGTCACTGGGAAAAGAATGCGATTATTTAATAATGCTTTGTAATTAGGAAAAGAAGGCTACTGATTATTGCTATATTGAAATGACAAATGATTAATAATGCTTTGTAACTAGAAAATGAATGCTATTCATTATGCTATGTCACTGGGAAAAGAATGCGATTATTTAATAATGCTTTGTAATTAAGAAAAGAAGGCTACTGATTATTACTATATTGAAATGACAAATGATTAATTATGCTTTGTAACTAGAAAAAGAATGCGATTATTTAATACTTTGTAACTGGGAAAAGAATGCGATTATTTAATAATGCTTTGTAATTAGGAAAAGAAGGCTACTGATTATTACTATATTGAAATGACAAATGATTAATTATACTTTGTAACTAGAAAATGAATGCTATTTATTAGGCTTTGTAACTAGGAAAAGAATGCGATTATTTAATGCTTTGTAACTAGGAAAAGAATGCTACTAATTATGCTTTGTAACTAGAAAATGAATACTATTCATTATGCTTTGTAACTTGGAAAAGAATCCGATTATTTAATAATGCTTTGTAAATAGGAAAAGAATGCTACTAATTATGCTTTGCTATTCATAATGCTTTGTAACTAGGAAAAGAAGGCTACTGATTATTACTATATTGAAATGACAAATGATTAATTAATAATGTTTTGTAACTGGAAAATGAATGCTACTAATTAATAATGCTTTGTAACTGAGAAATGATGACTGTATTGGGATGACCAATGATAGAGTATCAACATTCTTATTGACTACCTCCTGTTTTAAGTAATGACTTCTGATGATTTGTAATTAGAGAATGGGTGCAAATATTCTATGTAAAACAATTAATGAACATTTTTCTGTAATACTACATACATGGTACAGAAATGTTCAATAACTGGGCTATGAATGCCACAAACTACTAATGTAATTCCTAATGAAGACTAGTATGTGACTTAATGTCCTTCACCTTCTGACCTCACTACCCTGAATTACTGCAATATCCATTTGTCCTGTATATCCTCTTGATCATGGAGCACTATATTTGGTTTTTGCACTAATTCTACGTTGGTGTGCCTTGTAAGAGCGTGGTGTTGACACGACATGCTGTCCACCACCGTGAGCGATGGAGACGTTATTATGGTCCCACTGTTTGGTGTACCTAACGTACTGCCAAAGTGAAAACATGGAATATTACTACGACATTTCAGTGTCTTGGCTACGCTGGTAAATACTTGTGGGAAAAGAACTTCAAATTGTCTCACTTGGTGTTGTACTTCTGTGGAAAGATATGGACTTTCAGTGCAGCTGCGTGCAACCTAAAGTGCTACAACCATGATGCAATCCTTCCCTTTCCTATCCTAATTCTTGTAACATAGTGAAAATCATTTTTTTTTTTTGCTACCATGGCCTATACATTTCTTTCGATTTGCTGAACTGTAGTACATGTGCACTTATGTCACTTATCAAGATGATTTTTTTGCCATTGTGTTTATTTGTGTGAAAATGCTAAAGAGTTTTTCAGTGTGTGTGCACTTATGTCATTTGTTTTGTACTCACATTTTGTCATTGTGTAATATGTTTTGTACTTGATGCATGTGCACCATATTTCCTTCATGTTCTATATCTGTATATATGCTGATTGTAAAGTTAATTAGTTAAAAAAAATTTGTTGCTCATGGCAAGTCCAAATGACTCACCATCGCTGCCAAATTTTTGCCCCCCCCCCCCCCCCCAGTGGAGGGTTATGAAACACGTCTGTATTCAGTAGCAGCGATGGTGAGGCATGACAGAATCTCTGACCAGAGAGTTATTTATCGTTGCTAGTCTGCGCTTGACCGCGCGAGAGTTCAGTGCAGTTGCGAGGGAGTTGCGAGGCAGTTGTTGTACGTAGCGAGTCGCGAGAGCATGTAGTTCGTTCGTGCCAGTAGCGCGCGAGAGACAGTCGGAGTTGTGTGTGAGGAGTCGTCAGGCGTCGACATGGGTCTCTGGTCAAGATTCGGGACAAGGTATATTTTTAAATAAGGTAATGAAGCAGCATTGCGCACATGTGATAATGTAATGTATATTAACTGTAATTAATTTGTTCAAGAATTGCCCCAATAATAATTTTGTTCTGAAAGCAATATTTTAAGAAAATAATCATTACAATTGAAACAATATTTCCTTTGCTTTTCCTCCCAGAATCAATTTTATCAGTATGATTATTGCATAGGGCCTAAGGTCAGCGCAGATGACCTTATAAAATTTATCAGGTTGATTTTAACGTTAATTTTGTGGGGACTTAACATTTGTTCACATTTTTGTTATCATTGAGTTTTATTACTCTTGGAGCTAACATTTGGCACTGTTTGCAATTCTTAGTCTATATTTTTCATTTAAAAAATAATTACGGGAGCTAACATTTGGCTCTAATTGCATTTTTATTCAATTCATATCATTTAATAATAATTACGGGGAGGTTACACTTAGCACGAATAGTATTCATTAAATAATTTTATCTTTCACTTTTGCGGGGAGGTTACAAGCGTAATGGAACTGCGGCATTACGCCCTCTTCTCGTTTCCCTGCATATTCTTCCCACGGATGTTAACCCATTTACTTTCGTGGCAATCTCGAGCATAGTGTCCCTGTCGGTGACACGTGAAGCATGTCACTGGTTTGGCTTTGGTACACGGGTCTGTGTATCCCGGTAGGTTACATGCTGTACACCGTACGGGTGGAGGACACTGAGCTCGTCCCCCATTTCCCCTAAATTCCCGCACGTCGATTTCCTTGACTGGTAATCGATTTCGGTCTGTCCCCTGGGAGCCGCCCTTTACCACGTCTGTCTTTCGGACGGTATACTTTGTTCTACATTCACGCGCTACATGCCCTTCTTTTCCGCAATTAAAGCATTTCATACTACTTTTCCTTCCTGTCCTGCTTGCAGTCGCCACGCGGCGTTTATCTCGCTCGGACGTTATCGCACATTCCTCCGTTGCGGATAAGTAAATAGCCTCTGACAGGGTTATCCGTTCGCCTTGTGCCCGTATTACTGTTTTTATTCTCTCGTCGTATAATCCCTGTATGAACACGGCCCGTCCTAGCTTCCCTATCAGCGCATTGCATCCTGCAATCTCGTCCTCATCCATGACCCTCTTCATTGCCTCTCGAAAGTGGAACTGCATAGAATCAACGCGAGAGCCCCATTGAGCCACACTTTCACCGTTTCCCTGCCTACTATTAAACATAGTACAAGCATAGTAGTCAATTGTGCGTTTGCTCTCATAATTTTCCAACAAAATGGCTCTGAGCACTATGGGACTTAACGTCTATGGTCATCAGTCCCCTAGAACTTAGAACTACTTAAACCTAACTCACCTAAGGACATCACACAACACCCAGTCATCACGAGGCAGAGAAAATCCCCGAGCCCGCCGGGAATCGAACCCGGGAACCAATTTTCCAACAATATAGACCTCACGGCAGACCAGGTCTCTGTATGATCTCTAACCAATAGTTTACTGCGGGCTGAGCCCGTTATCTGACCAACAATGAACTTCAGAAACGCTTGCTTATAACTAGGATTTACTAACTTGTAAGCGTTATCGCAATTATCAATAAATTCGGATAATCTTTCTCTGTCCCCATCAAATTTATGGGGTACCAACTTGGTAGCCTCACTATAACTTAAATATAGCCTGCTTCTGCTGGAGAGTGTCTGCGGGCCTTCGCCCGAGTCTACGTCATTGGAGGTTGACATCTCCACTAACCTTGACTCCTGCTGGCTGGCGCCGAATGTGGCCATCGCGGTGGCGGCGCGCAGACCCGCTCGAGATGAGCGCGGTGCGAGACGGTGCAGCTGCTGGGACGGCGCGGACCGCCGCCTCTCCACCCCGGCGGCGGCGCGATGCGACGCTGGTGCTGCGTTGGCGTGAATCAGCGCCTTCTGCTTAGACGTGCCGCGGCGACCCCCTGGACCCGCGACGGTGCGCTGCGTCGACC
The DNA here is from genome assembly GCF_023898315.1 of Schistocerca nitens. Classification (NCBI taxonomy): domain Eukaryota; kingdom Metazoa; phylum Arthropoda; class Insecta; order Orthoptera; family Acrididae; genus Schistocerca; species Schistocerca nitens. Next base: position 973,588,394 of record NC_064617.1, on the reverse strand, counting down.
CTCTGGCTCCGCAGCTGCGCGATGTGTCGACCCTCTCGTTCTGCGACGGCGCGATGTGTCGACTCTCTCGTTCTGTGATGCTGGTGCTACTTAACGCCCCTCTGCCTATTCCAGTACTCTATACTGTCGCTTCTTCACCCGTGGATACCTCACCTATACCCCACACCTGGCACCAGAAAATGGTCTAACCTCTGTCGTGTCCCACTGACGTGTCCTGAGAGGGAGTGGAAGGACTGCGTTGATGCGCGTCAGAGAACTTACTTGGCATGAGGTCTCGGTGGTTTGGGCCGCCAACTCCTCACTGCTCCGTGGTAGAGAAGGCTGCAAGGTGAGCTAGAGTACGGAACTCGGATAGGATCTTAGGGAAGCTTTCATGTATGAACACTCGATGTATAGAACGATTATACTGGAAGTACCCCTGGCACTTGTGATGTAAATAACATTCTGCATACAGTCTCCAATGACTGTCTATCTGGCTATGCAGTTGCCATCCCTAACTTCCCAAACCTAAGTCCTAATACAGCAGAGGCGAGCGCACCAGACTAAGTGTCAGCTGTGTCGATTCAGCCTAAGTCCCTACTTGTTGCTGTGCTCAATACTCTCCTGCAACTCTTGCAGCATCCCGACGCCGACTGACGTGGACCGGCGTCCTAGGTACCTCACTCCATCACTGTCCTTCGATCTAGCGGCTATCCGCTTTTATAGGGGGTAGTGCACCCGGCACCACTTGTTCTAGAAGGTTCTAGCACCCCCGAACTTTGAGCCCTGAGTAGGCTAGTCACGCGGCAGCATGTGATGCCTACGTGATGAACTAGCCATTCTCCACTGTTTGCTGTGCCCAAGGGTTGCCACTAACTGTGCTTGAGCCTCGTGATACTGCATACTCCGCTCTTGTTAGTCGAGTACACATTACACATTACACATGAGATAGTCTGGTCACGTCCGCCTCGCTTGATCTGTAGCAATAATCTTCCAGCCTACAGCCTACATGATTTTAATTCTATCTTCTACTATTCGCGACACCATGGATTTTAATACCCACTCCGAACTTTTCTTTTGTTTCCTTTATTGCTTGCTCAATATACAGATTGAATAACATCGGGGATAGGCTACAACCCTGTCTCACTCCCTTCCCAACCGCTGCTTCCCTTTCACGTCCCTCGACTCTTATAACTGCCATCTGCTTTCTGTACAAATTGTAAATAGCCTTTCGCTTCCTGTGTTTTACCCCTGCCACCTTCAGAATTTGAAAGAGAGTATTCCAATCAACATTGTTAAAAGCTTTCTCTAAGTCTACAAATGGTAGAAACGGTAAAAGTAGGCGACATATCTTGCATTGCAATTATAGATAGTGGAAGCCAACTTTCTGCTATTTCAGACAGTGTGTTTGACCGATGCAGAGCGTCAGTCAACCCGCCAATGTTAAAAATCCATAAGATTAATGTCGGTGGTGCGCTACTTGGTAAAAGCAGCGATATTACGCAACAAACTAGACTGGAGATAGAATGCCAAGGGCATAAACTTACAGCAAATCTCTATATCATTCCGAAGCTTTCCGCCGAAATCATCTTAGGGATTGATTTCTTGGCCGAAGAAAAAGCAATATTGGATCTTGGACGTGGACAATTGACGTTAGGGAAAACTGATAGAGCAATGATAAGGTTCAATGAGCAAGCCATTAAGGCGCAAGTACCTGGTAGTTGCGTAAAATTTCACTTTGTGGGAGAGCGGCTTGTGCCGTGAAAGCGGACAGTCGCAAAATTCGGTAGCTCTGAGATAGGGACTTAGATTCTGAATACTGGGCTGTGTGTGATCTAGAGTCTGCAGCTACAGTAGGACATCAGCGTCCACGATAGGCATTGCATTGACTACTGGTATAATTGCAGTTGATTCCGCCTTATAGGCTGGCAGTCACCATTGAAGGTAGTCAATCAGTGCACAGAGCTGTCATACTGGTATTGCACCTTAGTACAAGACACACTGGGCTGTGCCTTAAAGGTTGTTGAGCCAGTCTTGAAAGCGTTATGTACCATTTAGAGGAAATGTAGGGCTTGTGGTATTAGCGGTTTCTCACTTCGCAGCTGCGGTCGTCGCCCCAGCAGTATCGACGGAGCCAGCATGCTGGTAGACGGTATTGTAAAACTTGCAGCAGCGGCAGTAAAGTTCAGAAGTAGTTGTTGGATCGTGTTCTTGCCATCCACTGAGCATCCGTGCAGTTTTGCTTACGATTCGTCATTGGTTCTTTGTCTTTTTGCATGTTGTCCGGTTTGTTTCTTGGTGGTGGTGTCCGAAGTGCGTATTATTTCAGACACAAAAGAGATTATACGAACGCAGTCAGATCGCATTTACGATTTGCTTATCCAGGGGCATAATTAAATCTAACTTCGCATCAACTTGACATTGAGATTATAGGAAAGCAGTCATATCGCATTTACCATTTGCTTATCCATGGGCATAATTAAATCTAACTACGCTTCTACTTAACCCTTTGTTGCCTGACGGTACTTAAAAGTACCAGTAAGTTTTGACTCTCATTATTTTCTCGTGGTGCAGTTTCGTGATCTGAGAGCCTGTCGGTACGTAACAGTAACTCTGCTCTACTGTTTCATAGATGTTATTGTGCAATACATAGATATCTCTGGCAGTCAGAGCTTGAAATTGTTTTTCGCGCGCTGCTGTGAAAACAGAAGATTGTATGTGCTTGTTTCCATGGTGTTGCCTGAATTTGTGCGCAATTTATTGAAACTTCCGTTGAGTTTTCCATTGTACGTACTTACCTTCTTTGTTTTTCTATAATAGTTTGAAGCATTACGTTACAAGTGAATGAGATAAAGTGGAAAATATAAGGCGGACTTATTAGTACCGTCAGGTTGTGCGAACACTTTATTGTAGCAAGAATGCGTTACCTCTCACTAGTTGTTCTGTCCACTTTTTCTCAAACAGAAATCGGTAAATACATTTGCCTGTGGAACAATTAGAATAAACAGGAAAGGCTTGCCAGGGAATTTACTTAAAGAAAAATGTCTAAATCAAATCACAGAGAGTCATCTTTAGACCTAACAGTATTTCAATGGAAGGAAAATAAAGTAGTGTATTTTGCGTCAAACTTCCATGGCACTGAACAGAGCGTAGTGACAAGAAAACAGAAAGATGGAACTAGTATGACTATACCATGTCCAGTTATTGTATGTGATTACAATAAAAACATGGGTGTGTGGATCATGCAGACAGATTACGTTCAACTTATGGTCTTGACAAGCGATCAAAGAAATGGTGGCACCGTCTCTTCTGGGGAGCAATACAAATTGCTTTTGTCAATGCTTATGTCATTTTCAGTGATATACATGGGGCACTGCCACTGCTGGAATTCAGGCGTGCTGTGGCACTAATGAATGAACAGCAAGTGCCAAATCTCAAAAAGAGAAACTCTGGTAAAGATGAAATAACTCTTCCAAAGAGAAGGAAGGATAACTTTTCTGTTCCGAACGATGTACGTCTTGGCAACTGAGGAAACCATTTTGTACTGTTCAGTTGTAAAAGAGGACGATGCAAATGTGTGCAAAAAATAAAATTCAGTCGAGACCACATTCACAATGTAGTACATGTAAAGTGTATTTGTGCTGCAATGAGAAAAAGAACTGTTTCCTACAATTTCATGAGGTATCACTAAATATGTGATATGTATATACTGTCAAAAATGTATAGCTAAGTTACTATGTATTGTGAAGTTGCTCTAGAATAAATTTATGCGAAATTTAAAAAAAAATATTTAGAAATATCATATTTCTGTTAATTTTATAATGTAAAAAATTTAATATTTATGTGGAATAAAGTACAGGTTATAAAAATTGGAGCATTTTTCTGCGCATGCTGTGATTCTGTCCATGGAATCTGACGGTACTTCTGAGTACCAGGAGAGAAAAAAGGTGTGAAAAATAAAATAAAATTTTACAAAAAATCCTACCGTCATTTGAGGCCACAATAGCATAAATTCTGCAAAGAAAATGTTAAAAAGTAAATTTTTTCTTATATCAGGAAACAAAGGGTTAACATTAAGAGCTGGGAGCCAATCTTACCAGTGTAGTATATCTAAGAACAGTGTACAATTTGTGTAATTTGTTTTCATTCATGATTTGTTCAATATGATCTAATTTCTATCGTGAGATAATTTACAATAAATACAAGTTATTTACAATATCGCTTTTGATTCAGTAGTAGGTGGTAGTTAGCCGTCACTGTCACATTAATATATTTTATTCATGTTTAATAACGGCCACTACCCCAATGCGAAGTCTTCCACGTTCCTCATATTGTTAAAATAGATGTATTTCGAAAAACACCACCGTCTGAAATTCGACCTTGGCAGCCTACATCAGCAGACCAAAAACAACAGGCAGCCTCCAATAGACCAAAAGAACATTACTGAAAAACGGCTTATAATTGCAAAAGTCGCTTCCAGTATTAGCTGGGCTTTGAAGTGCTCTATGTTTGCCATCCACTGCGCCAATGCAGCGAGGACAGTTCCATTTTTCTCATATTCCTCTACTAAAAGCAACCACTCTTCTTGTGTCTGTAACATCTGCAAAAAATAAATAGAAACTATTAACTCCTAATAATATTAATAATTATTAATAGCATTAATAATAATGGACATTCTAACATTAATTACCACTAATAATAATTAAAATTTTGTAATAAAATTGCGTAATAAATGGGTAGGTAATAATTATATATACACTCCTGGAAATGGAAAAAAGAACACATTGACACCGGTGTGTCAGACCCACCATACTTGCTCCGGACACTGCGAGAGGGCTGTACAAGCAATGATCACACGCACGGCACAGCGGACACACCAGGAACCGCGGTGTTGGCCGTCGAATGGCGCTAGCTGCGCAGCATTTGTGCACCGCCGCCGTCAGTGTCAGCCAGTTTGCCGTGGCATACGGAGCTCCATCGCAGTCTTTAACACTGGTAGCATGCCGCGACAGCGTGGACGTGAACCGTATGTGCAGTTGACGGACTTTGAGCGAGGGCGTATAGTGGGCATGCGGGAGGCCGGGTGGACGTACCGCCGAATTGCTCAACACGTGGGGCGTGAGGTCTCCACAGTACATCGATGTTGTCGCCAGTGGTCGGCGGAAGGTGCACGTGCCCGTCGACCTGGGACCGGACCGCAGCGACGCACGGATGCACGCCAAGACCGTAGGATCCTACGCAGTGCCGTAGGGGACCGCACCGCCACTTCCCAGCAAATTAGGGACACTGTTGCTCCTGGGGTATCGGCGAGGACCATTCGCAACCGTCTCCATGAAGCTGGGCTACGGTCCCGCACACCGTTAGGCCGTCTTCCGCTCACGCCCCAACATCGTGCAGCCCGCCTCCAGTGGTGTCGCGACAGGCGTGAATGGAGGGACGAATGGAGACGTGTCGTCTTCAGCGATGAGAGTCGCTTCTGCCTTGGTGCCAATGATGGTCGTATGCGTGTTTGGCGCCGTGCAGGTGAGCGCCACAATCAGGACTGCATACGACCGAGGCACACAGGGCCAACACCCGGCATCATGGTGTGGGAAGCGATCTCCTACACTGGCCGTACACCACTGGTGATCGTCGAGGGGACGCTGAATAGTGCACGGTACATCCAAACCGTCATCGAACCCATCGTTCTACCATTCCTAGACCGGCTGTTCGTCAGCTTCTTCCTTCTCCTTCTTACGTTGTTTCTCCTCTTCTTCCTTCTCCCTCTTACGCTGTTTCTCCTCTTCTTCCTTCTCCTTCTTACGCTGTTCGTCAGCTTCTTCCTTCTCCTTCTTACGTTGTTTCTCCTCTTCTTCCTTCTCCCTCTTACGCTGTTCGTCAGCTTCTTCCTTCTCCTTCTTACGTTGTTTCTCCTCTTCTTCCTTCTCCCTCTTACGCTGTTCGTCAGCTTCTTCCTTCTCCTTCTTACGTTGGTTCTCCTCTTCTTCCTTCTCCCTCTTACGCTGTTCGTCAGCTTCTTCCTTCTCCTTCTTACGTTGTTTCTCCTCTTCTTCCTTCTCCTTCTTACGCTGTTCGTCAGCTTCTTCTTTCATTGATCGTAGGAAGCTCAGTATTGGGTTTACGTCATCTTCTTGATCCTCTTCAAACATGGGCGATGTAACTCTGGACACCTGGGCGCTAGAGCTCTGACGTGACCGAGCTGGCCTCTGTCTGCACTCGTTCGTTTGACTATAAACTTCTGCTACCATCTCGACCTGTGTGCCTGTCTCTGTTTCATCCTCTACTTCACTATCATAATCACGGCCGCAACGCTGCTCTGAGATCGCGTCCAAATCACCTTCCTCATCAATGCCCCTGGCGTCCTGTCCTGCTAAAAATGTGCCCATCTCATCTCCGAACCTATTCCCGTCAGTAAACTGCCCCTTATCCATTATGCTATCCTCTTTTGTTTTAGCTTCGCCCGATAATAGTCGTGCCTTACTTCTCGTTATCATTCATAAAAACAAATTCATCTAAAATGCACAATAAAATTAATCTACTCCATATATTTTTTACACATAAACATAAAATTTCAACAACGCTGTTCCAACGCTGTAATCACAAACACAATTTGATGTGGTACAGAAACCGCACACAAATTCGACAAAGTGCGATGCGGTACAGACACCACATCAGCGAAACACAAAAAAACAATGAACAAAAAAATATATACACTGAAAACAAAAACTGTAGTCATGCGCCGCTACTTAAAACTAAACGCGGAACTACCAAAAAAAACTTGGGTATTAATCATTAAAAAAAATAGAGAGAAAAAAAATTGAATGTTCCTACTAAGAATCCTGTTTGTTTATCAGAGATTCACAGGAAAGATCCTGGCAGGGTCGCCATATTATGCGAGGTGCCAGGGCTAGTAGTGTATTTATCACTAAATTCTACTAGAATCCACATGTGTAAATCATGCTCTAAGCCCCCCCTATTCTAACTCCGACTTTTGCTGTTGCACAAGGATAAAACAAATACGCGAACTGACTCTAATCAACCCTGCTAGTGGAGTAGAAGAGAGTTTGGCACCTGCAATAATTTAATTTGATAAATAAGTTAAATAAACAAAGGTTTCATTAGCATAGTGAGGAATGATAGGGTTGCTCTATTGATTAACAGAAAGAAAGTTCTGTCCAAAATAACAATATGATTTATTAAGATTAAACGCAGAATAGTAAAAGAGACACAGGAAATATAAAACATCAAATTGGCTAAAATTGGAGATTCATACAAACACAGTAAAGGTGAAGTTGTCCCTAACTTAGATCGTGAGGTTTAAGACGAAGTGGTATGTGGAGCCAATTCCTTTCCACTCAAATCTCAAGAGAGACACACAGCTAACCCAATAGTAATTGCTGCTACTCGAAACTGAATAAAGTTAGAAAAGGATGAACAGGCGCGCTCTGCTGAGCTCTGATTATCACCTAGGAAAATCCCTATCTGCCGGTGCTGCGGACGTACATTACCAACAGTCTTCTTATCTCCCAGAACACGATCTGGCGTACCGCAGGCGAGGGCTGGTTGCTCCGACGTCCTCGACCGAAAGGCGACTGCCGACTACCCAGAGCACCCGTACAGGCCGAACACCGAACATTCCCGCCCCCACGACAGTGGCCGTGGTTACGTTCCAATCAGCAACTCGAAAACCGGCGGAAATTCCACTCCATTGCCGGAGCACTACCATTCCACCAATGGAGATTCTTGGCGCCAATTTCTGTGCTGATTTTGCAGAAAGTGCGGGAATTTTCCCGCCACAACTGCGTGGGTACACAAGTCATTCCCACGCCTCGCTGGTAGCCCGCCAGAAAGTGTTTTCGCAAGGTTTCTCTGAAGTAACGGAACCTCTAGCCCAGCCGCTACTTCACACCCCAGCGGGCGTGTCTCTTGACAATGTCGGCGTCTGAAAAGCATTCACTCGACTGCCTCACACACGTCGGCTTAACTCTCTCCTGTTCCACAGAGCCCGCCTGTCACCGGCCCACCCGGGTGACGAGAGACGCTGCGTGGGAAGTACGCGTGTTAAGGAAAAGCAACCCTCCACCGCATGCAACTAGAGAGGAGAATCGTAAGATAGAAATATGAGAGGGGGCTCATGCCACCTCTCATTGCCCCTACGCCATTTTAGATTGTAATTGGTGAGCGGTTGGCTCACTTAGGAGCCAGGTAGTGAGTCAATCGCCCAAGAACAATCTTACAAAGTGACTCCACATACCGCACTCTATAAAAAAGATCATTGCAACTGAAAAATGCAACTCATAGAGGGAGGATTATTTATGATGTAGCCAACTTCACCTTCTTAATATGGAACACTAACACTCACATCACACATCCATACCCAGGGAGCCCCTTCCAAACACCGATTCACGCAGACATTCACGCTCTAAACATGGCCCGGGCATCTGAGCCAAATATGGAGCAGTTTATTCTTTACAATCAGAGTTGGAGTGCTCCGCAATTAAATGCCCAAGATGTTACAACAATTTTAATCATTAAACTAACCTGACCTCATTCACACATGATAATATTTAAGTTAACAATCTCTTTGTGAGTTTTCAGAATCTAGTTACAACCTCCGATTCATTCTGTCTCCCTGCAGCAAGAATAACCTTTACAAAATGTTCCCTGAACTGATGGTCCATTCACAATGACAGTGGTGGTATCTGCTTCAGTTTATGGGGACTTCAGGCACACTGTTAGCATACACACAACAATAAACACAAAATACAAAAAAAACATGATGTGGAGAACAATACAGTAATCTGTAATAAGAATTACAGTGTAAAACACAAACGCATACAAGGTATATCATACATTACAGAAACAACATAAGAGAAAGAAATTTAAGAAAAACAAAAAAAACAAGGTTCATGGGGCATCAAATTGTGCGTGCACATTGCACAAAGTTCACGACTGTGCTGAGAATGAGGCACTAAATCACATTGTTAGAAATATCCGTGGCACTTCACTGATTCCACTGTACTGACATCACATAAGGCTAAACGTCGGTTGTAGTTGCTACGTTGTGGCAACAGCAATAGGGAGTTCTGGAGTGTCTGCAGTACGCTGTTGAGATTGTAGTCAGACCCACGCATATGATCACGGCAGTACGGTAGGAAGACACAGTGATAGGTTCTCCTCACGTCGATTAATTGTCTCTGAGATCTCCTTGTTGGGATACCTCACTAGTCTAGGTCTCTTCTCTCGCTGGACAGAACTTTACGTTTCCCAATATTGCCGTTCGACGAGGGATGATGGCACGTGGAGTGACTCCACAAGTGTGTGAGGTCATCCATACAGGATCGAACTAGGAGCGACTATTGTTAAAAACTGCTCTCTAATAGAGAGGAGAAGTAAGACATGAGACCATACATTTGTTAGTGTGGCACGATACTGCTTTGTGTATGCAGATCGGCCAATGCTAGTGAGTTGTAAAAACCCAAACAGGTGAGTATAGAGCGTCCCTTTCTGTCCTGAGGCACATGAGGCGCAGGTTCTGACACGATATGTGATCTTCTTCGTGTACTCACGACAACGTGGTCTGCCGCAGGGAATCCCTCCAAGCGGCTGCCGCGTCCGGAGAGCTAGCAGGCTGTCGCGTGTCAGGGTCAACGGCCAGCCCCACTTTCGCTTGTGGCGGGGCAAGGGTCCCGTGTAATCCCTCAGGTAGGCAGCCGGGTGACTGTCAGCGTGTAGGACGGGACGCTCGCCCTCTAGCAGGTAGCCGAAGACCTCTTGTTTTTGCGCTGGCTGGCCTCTGCATTGCCACGTTCCTCGTCATCTGTACAATTCTTACAAAAGTCTTATGCCTAATTTTTTCCCATGACCTTCTATGTTATAATAAATTTACATAATGAAACATTGATGGTCTGTCATTTCAGACACTCTTATTTTACTTTTATAGTTATTAATCTATGGCAATCATTATAACATCTAATCTAGACATGGAAATAATTTATTTTGATATACGTGTAGAGACCGATCTCAGTAAGTACATGGTGTGTGATAACTGATGCTTTGTAATGGATGAACAACTAAATGTGCGGGCCCGCACTAATATTACTATTAATTATATAGATCGACAGTAGACATGCTTCAAGAATTAACTACCATATCCCAACGATCTACATTCTACGTCTTTTAATTAAATTATGTTGTTATGCAGGTCTAAGTTTTACTGTGCTATAAAGAACATGCAACTACGCTACTTTCGCTCGCCCGTCGTCCCTCCATCTCGGGTCTGTGGTTTGGTGACCTGAAAAATAGCAACTCAACAGGCGCGCGCCACACTTGTGGTAGAAAACCCCCACAATATTAATCTAGTTATTGTTAAATCCTACAGTTTAACTTATCCTAGTATCGTACTTTCCCTTTTATTTATTTATTTATTTATTTTATTTATTTATTTATTTATTTATTTATTTTTTTATTTACCTTATACAATACCCTTACATAGTTCCTGTTACGCTGAGATGTCTTGCTGCTCGCCGCTATTGACGACAGTGATGTGCGCGCCATACGACATGACCTCCGAGTTTTCATTATGCCTCACTGAAACTCCAGAGACTGGGTTAGCCATGGCTATACACGACAATAATTTTATAGTTGCAACTTCCTTCTCTATGTGAAGCGGTTTTCGCGATCGAAGTACACCTTTCCAGAAGCAATGTAATATGACCAAGCCAGGACTGGTTCCTGTTGAGGATTCAGACACCCAACACACGCCAGCTACACAGTATGTCACGAATATCCAAGTACAATTCCTTGGTGATTCATCTGTGACAAAAACGAGCAGCACGCTAAATCCCCAACCAGCACATTAGCATGGTAGGCTTTTATGCCCTCATTTCTCTCGTCTAGGGCACCATTAGAGTCAAATGCTCACAGGTTCACCCCGACTTGCAAGACAACGATACCGGCGCAGCTCTGCAAAAACTATACTGCCCATATTCACCCTCGAAATCGCGCAATATACCACAATCGTGCAGTGCACTGACGCGTGCCTGCAAGCATTGGTATGAACGTCTCACGAACTGGTTGTGGCCGCTATGGAGCGTATCACGACCTCTCAGAACGCTTCTAAGAGCACGTTCTTGTATGCGCCCGTTTGTGCGACGTCTCGTCACTCATCCTTATCCCTTAACATGGACACCAGATAGGAAAGGACAAAAACATTGCTCATGAAAAGGTGGTGTCTCCTACTCCATCGACATTGGAGATCGCAAACATAAACAAAAAGAGGATAGCAGCAGTAAATTCTTATGCAAGACAACGCAGCGTGTTAATACTTTAGCAATCTTAATCTATTAATGTAACGATTATTGTTCCCCGAACAAAGGTTCATATCTTTGCCTATTCTACTATGTACATTTCTTACACTACTACTATTCTACGAACTCCTTTATGTGAGAGAAGTGGTGGAGTCCTATGGACTAGCGTCAATCCCTTCTCAGACTCCCCCTCCTCTGACGTGCATTAGGATTTGGAGGTCTAATTTCAATCTCCTGGTTCTCCTGTTGTCCTTGATTTCGCTCCCTCCAATTACGGTCGCTTTGCCGTTCGTCATTCCTCCTGTCCCAGATTGCTTGTCTGGATTGACCCTGTTCCCTGACGTTCTGGTTTCCGTGTCTCTGGTTTCCATAACCTTGAATAGCGTAACCTTGATCTCGGTAACCCTGGTTTCCTAACTGACCAGTGCGATTATGCGATCTGTTGTCGTCTTCCCTTGCTGGCCCGTGGTATTTGTTATTTTGCGCCTTCTTCCTGTCCTTTGCGTCTTGTTTATCGAAGACTACTTCGAGTTCACGCAGTAGACTCTTGAATGCATCTATGTCAGATCCACACTTCCCGACAAGTGTCTGTTGATACCTAACTGGCAATTTCGAAAAGCAAAATTTAATAATTTCTCCGTTGCTGTATGGACTACCTAAAAACTGATTCTTCTTGAGTAAGTCATCAAAAAATTTGGTTGCGCTCTTATGCCCGGACACTTCCAGTTCAGGACAAAATATTATTTCCTCTTTAATCCTGTCTTGCGTTTCCTTTGACCAGTAGGTCCGCAGGAATGCACCAACAAATTCCTGATAAGTCCGACACGTCGCTGCCACGCCCCGCATCTTTTCCGCGGCTTGGCCTTCGATGTGTCCACACATGAATTCTAATTTGGCCTGGGTTGGCCATGACGACGGTAATGAATTAGTAAATTGCATCACCCAGCTCTTCGGATGCATCGACCCTCCATTATCTTTGAACTTCTGGAATTTGAGTATCGACAGGAAGTGATTGTGATCAAAATTCTGTCCGATCCTCGCACTGGTGTTGTCAGACGTTTCCGATACTTGCACGTCTGCGGAGTGTCCTGATCTATCTTGCTGATAACTGTGATGTGCTACGTCTGTATCACAGTGGAAGTGGCATTCAGCATTCACTCTTCTAAGTGGGCTGCAATTATTGGGGCTATTACTCGCTGTTTCTGCGTGTGCATTGTTTGTTCCGCACGCTGTCACTGGGCTAGAGCACGGCGGGCTTTTCCTCGGAGACACAATCCTGTGTGCTCCATCATTGGTATCCGAACGCGCAGTGCTCGTGTGCCCATTTCGCTCTAGTTTTGCTATCCGACTCTCTACTTCTTTCATTCGTTTCATGATGTTCGTAACCGCAATATTACCTTGAGTCTTTAAGGCCGCTAGGGATTTCGAGTGGACTTGTGTCGCACGTCGCAAGCGCCCTGCGAGTTTAAGAGTTACTCTTGCGATTTTCATTGCCCCTGTTGCTGCAGTTTTGGCTAGGCCTGCTACTTTTTGTGCTACCATTGACATTTGTTTTGCTTCTCCACATTCTTTCTTTATTGTTAATAATTCCCCACGAATTGCCCCTATATGCGAGATTATTGCCTCAGTGTCCCTCTTACGCTGTTCGTCAGCTTCTTCCTTCTCCTTCTTACGTTGTTTCTCCTCTTCTTCCTTCTCCCTCTTACGCTGTTTCTCCTCTTCTTCCTTCTCCTTCTTACGCTGTTCGTCAGCTTCTTCCTTCTCCTTCTTACGTTGTTTCTCCTCTTCTTCCTTCTCCCTCTTACGCTGTTCGTCAGCTTCTTCCTTCTCCTTCTTACGTTGTTTCTCCTCTTCTTCCTTCTCCCTCTTACGCTGTTCGTCAGCTTCTTCCTTCTCCTTCTTACGTTGGTTCTCCTCTTCTTCCTTCTCCCTCTTACGCTGTTCGTCAGCTTCTTCCTTCTCCTTCTTACGTTGTTTCTCCTCTTCTTCCTTCTCCTTCTTACGCTGTTCGTCAGCTTCTTCTTTCATTGATCGTAGGAAGCTCAGTATTGGGTTTACGTCATCTTCTTGATCCTCTTCAAACATGGGCGATGTAACTCTGGACACCTGGGCGCTAGAGCTCTGACGTGACCGAGCTGGCCTCTGTCTGCACTCGTTCGTTTGACTATAAACTTCTGCTACCGTCTCGACCTGTGTGCCTGTCTCTGTTTCATCCTCTACTTCACTATCATAATCACGGCCGCAACGCTGCTCTGAGATCGCGTCCAAATCACCTTCCTCATCAATGCCCCTGGCGTCCTGTCCTGCTAAAAATGTGCCCATCTCATCTCCGAACCTATTCCCGTCAGTAAACTGCCCCTTATCCATTATGCTATCCTCTTTTGTTTTAGCTTCGCCCGATAATAGTCGTGCCTTACTTCTCGTTATCATTCATAAAAACAAATTCATCTAAAATGCACAATAAAATTAATCTACTCCATATATTTTTTACACATAAACATAAAATTTCAACAACGCTGTTCCAACGCTGTAATCACAAACACAATTTGATGTGGTACAGAAACCGCACACAAATTCGACAAAGTGCGATGCGGTACAGACACCACATCAGCGAAACACAAAAAAAACAATGAACAAAAAAATATATACACTGAAAACAAAAACTGTAGTCATGCGCCGCTACTTAAAACTAAACGCGGAACTACCAAAAAAAACTTGGGTATTAATCATTAAAAAAAATAGAGAGAAAAAAAATTGAATGTTCCTACTAAGAATCCTGTTTGTTTATCAGAGATTCACAGGAAAGATCCTGGCAGGGTCGCCATATTATGCGAGGTGCCAGGGCTAGTAGTGTATTTATCACTAAATTCTACTAGAATCCACATGTGTAAATCATGCTCTAAGCCCCCCCTATTCTAACTCCGACTTTTGCTGTTGCACAAGGATAAAACAAATACGCGAACTGACTCTAATCAACCCTGCTAGTGGAGTAGAAGAGAGTTTGGCACCTGCAATAATTTAATTTGATAAATAAGTTAAATAAACAAAGGTTTCATTAGCATAGTGAGGAATGATAGGGTTGCTCTATTGATTAACAGAAAGAAAGTTCTGTCCAAAATAACAATATGATTTATTAAGATTAAACGCAGAATAGTAAAAGAGACACAGGAAATATAAAACATCAAATTGGCTAAAATTGGAGATTCATACAAACACAGTAAAGGTGAAGTTGTCCCTAACTTAGATCGTGAGGTTTAAGACGAAGTGGTATGTGGAGCCAATTCCTTTCCACTCAAATCTCAAGAGAGACACACAGCTAACCCAATAGTAATTGCTGCTACTCGAAACTGAATAAAGTTAGAAAAGGATGAACAGGCGCGCTCTGCTGAGCTCTGATTATCACCTAGGAAAATCCCTATCTGCCGGTGCTGCGGACGTACATTACCAACAGTCTTCTTATCTCCCAGAACACGATCTGGCGTACCGCAGGCGAGGGCTGGTTGCTCCGACGTCCTCGACCGAAAGGCGACTGCCGACTACCCAGAGCACCCGTACAGGCCGAACACCGAACATTCCCGCCCCCACGACAGTGGCCGTGGTTACGTTCCAATCAGCAACTCGAAAACCGGCGGAAATTCCACTCCATTGCCGGAGCACTACCATTCCACCAATGGAGATTCTTGGCGCCAATTTCTGTGCTGATTTTGCAGAAAGTGCGGGAATTTTCCCGCCACAACTGCGTGGGTACACAAGTCATTCCCACGCCTCGCTGGTAGCCCGCCAGAAAGTGTTTTCGCAAGGTTTCTCTGAAGTAACGGAACCTCTAGCCCAGCCGCTACTTCACACCCCAGCGGGCGTGTCTCTTGACAATGTCGGCGTCTGAAAAGCATTCACTCGACTGCCTCACACACGTCGGCTTAACTCTCTCCTGTTCCACAGAGCCCGCCTGTCACCGGCCCACCCGGGTGACGAGAGACGCTGCGTGGGAAGTACGCGTGTTAAGGAAAAGCAACCCTCCACCGCATGCAACTAGAGAGGAGAATCGTAAGATAGAAATATGAGAGGGGGCTCATGCCACCTCTCAGCATTGCTGCGAAAGGTGGATATACACTGTACTAGTGCCGACATTGTGCATGCTCTGTTGCCTGTGTCTATGTGCCTGTGGTTCTGTCAGTGTGATCATGTGATGTATCTGACCCCAGGAATGTGTCAATAAAGTTTCCCCTTCCTGGGACAATGAATTCACGGTGTTCTTATTTCAATTTCCAGGAGTGTATAGTCTACATTTAAATTACCAGCTTTACATTGCTCAGAACTTTTTACTGTTGCTATCATATTTTCCCCCTATTCCTACATCAATACTTTTAGTTTTTTATTTTCCTTGCTTTGTTACTATTTATGTTAATCTATTGTCTGTTAGTTTTACGAGGAATTTGAGGAGGTTCAAAATGGCTCTGAGCACTATGGGACTCAACATCTGTGGTCATAAGTCCCCCAGAACTTAGAACTACTTAAACCTAACTAACCTAAGGACATCACACACATCCATGCCCGAGGCAGGATTCATTCGAACCTGCGACCGGAGCAGACGCGTGGTTCCTGACTGAGCGCCTAGAACCGCTAGACCACCGCGGCCGGCAATTTGAAGAGGATTTCTAAGAAGAAAGGGTTGGGTGCGCGGATACAAACGAAGGCACAGCGAGCACATGTGATGAAATAATTAATCAAGGAGTGGATCGCCAAACAACGCGGGGAAACAAAGTACCACTCACACCAAATCACCACAAGAATGTATTTACTTCACCAAGAAAAAATCTGAGAAAAAGGGCCAAAAATCTCCTACAGAAGAGGCATATAATGTACTACAAGCTGCTGTATCTAAAAAGAGAGGTGAGTTTGATGCCCGTGGAGAGTACGTAGCGAACGTTCTACCATCCGTGGACAAAAGAACAACGCTCTTGTTTAAAAAAAGAATTTTCCTACATGGTTTTCAGAGCAGAAAGCGGCTGTTTCGAACATTCTAGTCCAATCTCAACCGACAGCGACCACAGCTGCTCGTCGCATCTACCCATTCCTTCAACTCAACGTGTGCATGCCTATGAGCTGATGCAAACCAACATACAGCAGGCATCTACTTCTGCCTCTGACAACGCCGAACAAGGCTCTCCACATTTTCTGGACTTGCTTCATTTATAAATCATAGTTACAGGTAATAATCTTTGCGTTCAATTTTTTGCTCATTTTTTAAGTGAAAAAAATTGTTTATTATTCTTTTAGCTGCCTAACTGATGAATGAAAATGCATTAATAACAAAATTTGTATAATTTATTGCCGGCCGTTGTGGCCGAGAGGTTCTAGGCGCTTCAGTCTGGAACCACACGACCGCTTCGGTCGCAGATTCGAATCCTGCCTCGGGCCTGGATGTGTGTGATGTCCTTAGGTTAGTTAGGTTTAAGTAGTTCTAAGTTCTAGGGGACTGATAACCTCAGACGTTAAGTCCCATAGTGCTCAGAGCCATTTGAAGCATTTTTAGTGTAATTTATTAACCTACCTTTGATTAGCCGAGCTGTCTTAACACATGGCTTTCCGGAGCGGGAAGGAGGGCCTACTCCCTGGCACGAATCCGCACATCGGATTAGTGGCGAGGTCTGGTAAACCGGCCAGTCTGTGGATGGTTTTTAGGCGGCTTTCCATCTGCCTCGGCGAATGAGGGCTGGTTCGCCCTATTCCGCCTCAGCTTCACTATGTCGGGGATTGCTGCGCAAACAAGTTCTCCACGTACGCTTACACCATCATTGCTGTACCACGTAAACATTGGGGCTACACTCGTCTGGTGTGAGACATTCCCTGGGGGGGGGGGGGGGGGCACTGGGGCCGAACTGCACAATAACCCTGCGTTCGGTGTGGGGCGGCGGAGGGGTTTCTCAATGAGAAACCTTCTGCATAATCTGCCCTTATACACAGCCTTAAACAAAAAGTGAAGCACTCAGAACAGGAAAAGGAAACAAAATTAAACTTCAAGGGTTGAGAGGGTATGTGATGCTATTGCTATGATTAAAAAAGCGAGTAAAATTTTTAAAGAATTTGACCGTATGAGCCCTTCTAGTCTGGATGCATGTACTGATTTGGTTGTGTCCTTCCCTTAGGCAAGCTGGCCCACAATGGTTGCACCCTGGTATCATGGACACTGGTACTGGGGCAGAGTTGAGTTCGAACTAGCCCACACATATTCTATTGGAAACATATCTGGGGCTCATGCTAGTCACAGGAGTACATCAACATCAAGCGACTAGCTCCTAGAGACACATGCCATGTGTGGATGATCGTTGTTCTGTTGAAAAATACCACATGAGTATATAGAATGTCTGTGACGAACCATTGTGCCAATAGAGTTCCTGCAATCACTACCAATTGTGATCTGAACTCTTACCAGGTGGCTCCCTACACCATGATGCCAAGAGTAAAACCATTGCCTCTCACCGAACACTGAAAAATGGGGCCTCTCCCCAGGTTTCCACCATAGCTAACGACGACGGTCATCCAACGCCATTCACCACCAGTCCATGTTTCCCAGTCATGGCACCGCTCCTAATGCAGTTGTTTCTGTTGTAGAGTTACGGCAGCCTATGCATGCGATGGTAAATCCCTAGTCCGATGAACGGTGCGGGATGATACAAAATATTGTGCGGAGGCCATTATTTGTGCTCTTATGGCAAGTGAAGATAAGAATGGGTTACGATGTGCTTAATGTCCAAAATGGCGATCCCCCCTCGTGGTGGTCGACCAGAAACTAGACGGCGAGTATGCCTGCCCTCACATTCTTGTTATTTTATTTTTTATTTTATTATAATTCCTTTAACTCCTTTTTCTTTTTGTGGTCTTCAGTCCAGAGTCTGGTTTGATGAAGCTCTCCATCTACTCGATACTGTGCAAACTTCTACATCTCCCAGTATCTACTGCAACCTACATCCTTCTGAATCTGCTTAGTGTATTCATCTCTTGGTCTCCCTCTACTGCCGGCCGAAGTGGCCGTGCGGTTAAAGGCGCTGCAGTCTGGAACCGCAAGACCGCTACGGTCGCAGGTTCGAATCCTGCCTCGGGCATGGATGTTTGTAATGTCCTTAGGTTAGTTAGGTTTAAGTAGTTCTACGTTCTAGGGGACTAATGACCTCAGCAGTTGAGTCCCATAGCGCTCAGAGCCATTTGAACCATTTTTGATCTCCCTCTACTACTTTTACCCTCCACACTGCCCTCCAATACTAAATTGGCGATCTCTTGATGCCTCTGAACATGTCCTACCAACTGATCCCTTCTTCTAGTCAAGTTGCGCCACAAATTTCTCTTCTGACCAATTCTATTCAATACCTCGTCATTAGTTATATGATCTACCCATCTAATCTTCAGCATTCCTCTGTAGCACCACATTTCGAAAGCTTCTATTCTCTTCTTGCCCAAACTAGTTATCGTCCATGTTTCACTTCCATACATGGGTACGCTCCATACAAATACTTTCAGAAACGACTTCCTGACATTTAAATCAATACTCGATGTTTACAACGTTCTCTTCTTCAGAAACGCTTTCCTTGCCATTGCCAGTCTACATTTTATATCCTCTCTACTTCGACCATCATCAGTTATTTTGCTCCCCAAATAACAAAACTCCTTCACTACTTTAAGTGTCTCATTTCCTAATCTAATTCCCTCTGCATCACCCGACTTAATTCGACTACATTCCATTATCCTCGTTTTGCTTTTGTTGATGTTCATCTTATATCCTCCTTTCAAGAGACTGTCCATTCCGTTCAACTGCTCTTCCAAGTCCTTTGCTGACTCTGACAGAATTACAATGTCATCGGCGAACCCCAACGTTTTTATTTCTTCTCCATGCATTTTAATTCCTACTCCGTGTTTTTCTTTTGTTTTCTTTATTGCTTGCTCAATATACAGATTGAATAACATCGGGGATAGGCTACAACCCTGTCTCACTCCCTTCCCAACCACTGCTTCCCTTTCATGCCCCTCGACTCTTATAACTGCCATCTGATTTCTGTACAAACTGTAAATAGTCTTTCGCTTCTTAAATCGACCCCTGCCACCTTCAGAATTTGAAAGAGAGTATTCCAGTGAACATTGTCAAAAGCTTACTCTAAGTCTACAAATGTTAGAAACGTAAGTTTGCCCTTCCTTAATCTATCTTCTAAGATAATTCCTAGGGTCAGTATTGCCTCATGTGTTCCAACATTTCTATCGAAACCAAACTGATATTCCCCAAGGTCGGCTTCTACCAGTTTTTCCAATCGTCTGTAAAGAATTCATGTTTCCAGAATGAGATTTTCACTCTGCAGCGGAGTGTGCACTGATATGAAACTTCCTGGCAGATTAAAACTGTGTGCCGGACCGATACTCGAACTCGGGACATATGCCTTTCGCGGGCAAGTGCTCTACCAACTGAGCTACCCAAGCACGACTCACGCCCCGTTCTCACAGCTTTACTTCTGCTAGTTTCAAGAATTCATGTTAGTATTTCGCAGCCATGACTTATTAAACTGATAGTTCGGTAATTTTCGCATCTGTCAACACCTACTTTCTTTGGGACTGGAATTATTATATTCTTCTTGAAGCCTGAGGGAATTTCACCTGTCTCATACATCTTGCTCACTAGATGCTATAGTTTTATCAGGGCTGACTCTCCCAAGGCTATCAGTAGTTCTAATGGAACGTTGTCTACTCCCGGGTCCTTGTTTCGACTTAGGTCTTTCAGTGCTCCGTCAAACTCTTCATGCAGTATCATATCTCCCATTTCATCTTCATCTACATCCTCTTCCGTTTCTATAATATTGTCCTCAAATACATCGCCCTTGCATAGACCCTCTATATACTCCTTCCACCATTCTGTTTCCCTTCTTTGCTTATACCTTGGTTTCCATCTGAGTTCTTGATAATCATACAAGTGGTTCTCTTTCCTCCAAAGGTCTCTTTAATTTTCCTGTAGGCAGTATCTATCTTACCTCTAGTGATATATACCTCTACATCCTTACATTTGTCCTGTAGCCACCCCTTCTTAGCCATTTTGCACTTCCTGACGATCTCATTTTTGAGACGTTTGTAATCCTTTTTGCGTGCTTCATTTACTGCATTTTTATATTTTCTCCATTCATCAATTAAATTCAATATTTCTTCTGTTACCCAAGGATTCCTACTAGGCCTCGTCTTTTTACCTACTTGATCCTCTGCTGCCTGCACTATTTCATCTCTCAAAGCTACCCATTCTTCTTCTACTGTATTTCTTTCCCCCATTCCTGTCAATTGTTCCCTTATGCTCTTCCTGAAACTCTCTACAACATCTGGTTCTGTCAGTTTATCCAGGTCCCATCTCCTTAAATTCCCACCTTTTTGCAGTTCCTTCAGTTTTAATCTACAGTTCATAACCAATAGATTGTGGTCAGAGTCCACATCTGCCCCTGGAAATGTCTTACAGTTTAAAACCTGGTTCCTAAATCTCTGTCTTACCATTATATAATCTATCTGAAACCTTCCAGTATCTCCAGGCCTCTTTCATGTATACAGCCTTCTTTCACGATTCTTGAACCAAGTGTTAGCTACGATTAAGTTATGCTCTGTGCAAAATTCTACCAGTCGGCTTCCTCTTTCATTCCTTACCCCCATTCCATATTCACCTAATACGTTTCCTTTTCTTCCTTTTCCTACTGTCGAATTCCAGTCACGCATGACTATTAAATTTTCGTCTCCCTTCACTATCTGAATAGATATTTCATCATACATTTCATCAATCTCTTCATCATCTGCGGACCTAGTTGGCATATAAACTTTTACTACTGTGGTAGGCGTGGGCTTCATACCTATGTTGGCCACAATAATGCGTTCACTATGCTGTTTGTAGTAGCTTACCCGCATTCACATTTTTTATTCATTATTAAACCTACTCCTGCATTACCCCTATTTGATTTTGTATTTATAAACCTGTATTCACCTGACCAGAAGTCTTGTTCCTACTGCCACCGAACTTCACTTATTCCCACTGTATCTAACTTTAACCTATCCATTCCCCTTTTTAAATTTTCTAACCTACCTGCCCGATTAAGAGATCTGACATTCCACACTCTGATCCATAGAACGCCAGTTTTCTTTCTCCTGATAACGACGTCCTCCTGAGTAGTCCCCGCCCGGATAGCATTATGTGGAACATATGGGTGCAACAAAGTATCGCCATCTTGTTCTGTCTTCTGATGGTATTTTCACTTCTTCCATCCCATTCCTTCCTGTTGACCTTCTGCATGTTCCTATATGGTCCAACAATTTGGCACTGTCACATCCGAATGCCTGACAACTCTGGATATTGCACTACTCCACTATACGCATCTTGCCTCCAAAATGATGTCCCTTTCAAACACTGTCAGGTGCTGATAACGCTGCCTTACACAAGTACATAGGATCTCCATCTCCTTCATATTAATCACTCAGCATCTGCATAAGAGTTTAGAAGCCATTAATATTACCTACCCGGTGCGTTTGCAGTGAAATGCTAATCATTTGCATATCCATGCATGTGGTACACTGAATGCTAATTTTCCACCTTTAGATGGATTAATATTACCTACCCAGGGCGGTTGCAGGAAATGATAATCATTTGCATATCCAAGCACGTGGTACTCTGCATAACAATTTTTCACTTCATGGTGTCGCGATTTTAATGGACAGCTGTGTAATTTCGCGGTCAAGGATAGAATAGTTGTGAGAATTCATCACAAATATCCCTGGGTACATTTGCTACTGTCTTGTTAACATCCATTACTTATCCTTGTTTTGCTGAAACTGATATACTTGATACGCCTGTCGGTTTCGAGAGACAGAATGCGAAGTCTGTTCCCGAAGTTTTTTTTTTTTTTTTAGGGCTGGGGTAGGGGGGGCATCAGCTGCTCTAATGTGCCCCTGGATGGGTTCGCCCTTGTCTCGCCAGTGTATTCTCCAGAGAACTGTTGCAATAAAACTGTGTAAGTGGACACAAAACCGAAAATAATGCTTCCACGTTGTCCACGTAATCAACAATCGAGTCCCAGGAAGTGATATATCGTACCCCCAGTTGCACGTAGATGTCATTATCGACTAGTTAACTGCTTAATCATTCACAACAAAGTGACACAGTTGAGAGCGCCCCTAAAAATCACTGAAGCTCACGTAGTATACACTCCTGGAAATGGAAAAAAGAACACATTGACACCGGTGTGTCAGACCCACCATACTTGCTCCGGACACTGCGAGAGGGCTGTACAAGCAATGATCACACGCTCGGCACAGCGGACACACCAGGAACCGCGGTGTTGGCCGTCGAATGGCGCTAGCTGCGCAGCATTTGTGCACCGCCGCCGTCAGTGTCAGCCAGTTTGCCGTGGCATACGGAGCTCCATCGCAGTCTTTAACACTGGTAGCATGCCGCGACAGCGTGGACGTGAACCGTATGTGCAGTTGACGGACTTTGAGCGAGGGCGTATAGTGGGCATGCGGGAGGCCGGGTGGACGTACCGCCGAATTGCTCAACACGTGGGGCGTGAGGTCTCCACAGTACATCGATGTTGTCGCCAGTGGTCGGCGGAAGGTGCACGTGCCCGTCGACCTGGGACCGGACCGCAGCGACGCACGGATGCACGCCAAGACCGTAGGATCCTACGCAGTGCCGTAGGGGACCGCACCGCCACTTCCCAGCAAATTAGGGACACTGTTGCTCCTGGGGTATCGGCGAGGACCATTCGCAACCGTCTCCATGAAGCTGGGCTACGGTCCCGCACACCGTTAGGCCGTCTTCCGCTCACGCCCCAACATCGTGCAGCCCGCCTCCAGTGGTGTCGCGACAGGCGTGAATGGAGGGACGAATGGAGACGTGTCGTCTTCAGCGATGAGAGTCGCTTCTGCCTTGGTGCCAATGATGGTCGTATGCGTGTTTGGCGCCGTGCAGGTGAGCGCCACAATCAGGACTGCATACGACCGAGGCACACAGGGCCAACACCCGGCATCATGGTGTGGGGAGCGATCTCCTACACTGGCCGTACACCACTGGTGATCGTCGAGGGGACACTGAATAGTGAACGGTACATCCAAACCGTCATCGAACCCATCGTTCTACCATTCCTAGACCGGCAAGGGAACTTGCTGTTCCAACAGGACAATGCACGTCCGCATGTATCCCGTGCCACCCAACGTGCTCTAGAAGGTGTAAGTCAACTACCCTGGCCAGCAAGATCTCCGGATCTGTCCCCCATTGAGCATGTTTGGGACTGGATGAAGCGTCGTCTCACGCGGTCTGCACGTCCAGCACGAACGCTGGTCCAACTGAGGCGCCAGGTGGAAATGGCATGGCAAGCCGTTCCACAGGACTACATCCAGCATCTCTACGATCGTCTCCATGGGAGAATAGCAGCCTGCATTGCTGCGAAAGGTGGATATACACTGTACTAGTGCCTACATTGTGCATGCTCTGTTGCCTGTGTCTATGTGCCTGTGGTTCTGTCAGTGTGATCATGTGATGTATCTGACCCCAGGAATGTGTCAATAAAGTTTCCCCTTCCTGGGACAATGAATTCACGGTGTTCTTATTTCAATTTCCAGGAGTGTAGGTACAGAAAGTTGGTTATAACGATAGGTTTAATTCAGTGAGATTTCTGCGAAAACTTAGGCTATATAGAAAGGATATGGTAGTGGGAAATGGAGATGGTGTATTTGTCGCACTGGACAAGAAACTCAAATTCCCATTATACAAACTGAACGTGCGTGTGAGACTGTGTGGGCAAGACTGAGAACCAGGTTGTCTGGACTGTGATGTCCCTCTGCTAACGACTAAAATTAGCGCCCTTCTTACCGGACTACGGTTTCCAACACAGCTTCCCCACCATCATTTGCAATATTTTGCAATTAAATATGCTATCAGCGTCGTAATCCATATGACGATAGTGGAAGTAGGGGAGAGTTTAGCGGGGTGAGTAGCTGCTCTGGAAATTACAAGTAATGTTTAGGGTGTCCCAAAAGTTACTTAACAACTTCAGTGTCATTTATCTCGACTTGTAATTAACTTAGAGAAAAAGTAATGCACCAAATCAAAAAGGTTTTTATGTAAGATAATGAATAAATATTTTGCCTCACCAGGCCACAAGAAAAAAAGTTTTTTCTTTGTTGTTGCTGGTTGGTAGGAGCATCAGAATATAATCTAAGAATTGAGTCTACTCAGAAAAGGCACAGTGTGAGGCTTTGTTTATTGAAAATCACACACTCAAGTTTATAGATATTTCAGAATGCGATATAAGAATCCATCATCTTCTCGGCCACCCATTAGAAAATCGCACAGGAACTTCGTGGCAACAGGGAATGTTCATTTGAAGCACCATGCAGGCGCAGGACAAGAAATGACGAAGATACCGAGGTAACTCGAATGGTTTTCCAGCTTGTACCACGTAAATATGTTCATAAGGCATCAAAATAACTTCGAATCGCTCGTGCGACAGTGCACCGGGTAATCCAAAAGCTTCTTCATTAGTTTCTGAACAAACTGCAATTAGTACAGGAAGTCAAACCACAAGACAAGCCAAAAACGTGCCACACTTATCCAAGACATTATTGCACGTTGACGCGTTATAACAGGTTTAGAATGAGTTAGAATGTCAATTAGATACTGTCAAATGGAAGCGCATGTATAACTTCATTAAAGAATAAGAGAAAACTTTTTGAGTTCGTGCATCAGAAAAACTACAAATCAAGCTATATGAGAAAGAAGTTGTAAAATACGTTTTACGACGCCCTGCATTTTATTGGCCGATTAAGTTTTGATAGTCGAGCGATAACGTTTCTAAGAGGGAACGGCAGCTGCTCTTTCGCATCTGGTATAGAAACGAAGTGCTACAACTGCCTCCTACAAGACTCTGCCCAAAGAGACTCAAAAAGCAGCAACTGACACTTGCCCAGCACATTTCACTCTCACACTGATTCGTGTTAGTACTAGGCCTATAAATGAACAAAAGCTTCACAAACAACACCAAATCTTAAACCATATTTCACCGAAGGTGCAACTCAAGAACAAACAAAAATTAATAACAGAACTAGCACATGAGAAGAAATAACAGTACAAATACACTGAAGAGCCAAAGAAACTGGTACAGCTGCCTAACATCGTGTAGGGTCCCCGCGAGCACGCAGAAGTGCCGCAACACGACGCGGTATGGGCTCGACTAACGTCTGAAGTAGTGCTGGAAGGAACTGACACCATGAATCCTGCATGCCTACCCATAAACCCGTAAGAGTGCGAGGGGGTGGATATATCTTCTGAACAGCATGTTGGAAGGCATCCCAGATATGCTCAATAATGTTCATGTCTGGGGAGTTTGGTGGCCAGTGGAAGTGTTTGAACCCAGAAGAGTGTTCCTGGAGCCACTCTGTAGCAATTCTGGACGTGTGGGGTGTCGCACTGTCCTGCTGGAATTGGCCAAGTTGTAACCTCCCCTCAGTTATCGACCTTAATGACAGTGAAAAATTAAACCGCGTGTACCTAATGGAAATTTGGGAAAGCAATCGTCACCGAAGTTAATCTGTCGGTAAAGAGGGAGGAAAGGGTTACATCTAAATGAAAGGAAAAATGCAAATGAAACGGATGGAAATTAATTTTGAAAAGGGGTAAAGTTAATAAAGAAAGTAAATGTGCGGCCGTTACGTTAACAATTAACTAGCGGTAATTAGGTATTTGAGATTTGGGGGAAATCACGGTCGCCAGTCCTAAGGACAATTACTATAGTAACTGAAAAAGAAAGGTTATTACACATATAATTATCACTAGAAGCGTGGCAACTGAAGGTTGACACGTGTAGTGTGAAAACTGAAAGTTTGTCAGAAGTAATAAATTTCGCTACACTCTGACTTAATTTAGCAAAAGAATTAATGAAACCGGAAAATCGAAAGTTAATTTAGTGACTGAAGTTAATAGTGAGCTTTCTTTCTGAAGCACATCGAAATACAGTTAGTCTTGGACTACCTCAACAATCATTTCTAAAGCTACTTGAATCTACGCAATTTAGAAAGAAGAGGTTTAACTTTGAACTTGAATTAAACGATTCTGAACAATTAACAATAGTAAAATTTAGTACGTACCAAGCTGAGCTGCAGTCACAGGTAAGCTAAAATACGGTAACAAAACTCGCACTCTTAATTTGTGCTTGTGTAATCTAAATACTGTGGCCAGCTATGAACACCTTAACTGAACTTTGAAATTAAAGCAGTGAAATGATGTTACTTTAATGCTGGCGTCTGAATTTCAACGACACTCGGGTTCATTCCGGAAAAGGAAGGGACCCTGCTTGGTAATGCAATTGGGACAATGAGCAACAAAGGTTCATGCTACATTGCTGTAATTTTGTGACACAAATTATAAAGCTGAGGTCTGCCATACAGTTCTAAAACTTTACGTGCTTCCAGTCTTCCTTGTTGGTTGATTGAAGGTTTGAAGCCGTCGATCGAGGAGGTGGCGACAGTCACTCATTGTCGGCCGTCGCTGTTGCAGAAGCTGGATGTTGGCGCGCCTTCTTCTCGACACGGTCACCAGGCGAAACGGGCTCTTGATGTGCGCCAGCTAATGCTTCCCGTCCGCGACACCATGTCAGAAACTATCATCGCGAGTCGAGCGCAATTACATGCTGCCAAACCCCGAAAGCGCGGCAACTCGCGGGAGCGTCACACAACACACCTGCTCCACTCGCTACTCCAGCCAGACCCCGACTGCTCTGCCCGCGCTCCACGCGGCAGAGTTAACACTACCAAAGTTCCTACACACTTTGATTCTTCACACGACCTATCGATGTAATCGTTCGATAGCAGTTTTCCCTAGGCAAGACCCAGCGTAAAAATACAAATAATATTTACGAAACAAACCAATTATACATCGACATAAATGCATATATATATATATATATATATATATATATATATATATATATATATAGTAAAACAATTACAATATGTAAAGACACAGAAATGTCATATATTCAGGTAACAAAAATAAGGAAAAAATTTACAGTACAATAGATGGAAATACGAGGATATGCATTTCCGGCGTTACAAAGTCCGTCGGATTGCACAATGGGCATGAATGGATGAAGGTGATCAGACAGGATGCTTACGTACGTGTCACATGTCAGAGTCCTATCCAGATGCATCAGAGGTCCCATATCACTCCAACTGCACACGCGCCGCACCATTACAGAGTCTGCACCAGCTTGAACAGTCCCCTGCTGACATGCAGGGTCCGTGGAGTCGTGAGGTTGTCCATCCGCTCGATACAGGGTGAAATGAGACTCGTCCGATCAGGCAACATGTTTCCAGTTATCAACAATCCAATGTCGGTGTTGACGGGCCCAGGCGAGACGTAAAGGTTTGTGTCATGCAGTCATCAAGAGTAGACGAGTGGGCTTTCGGCTCCTTAAGCCCATATCTGTGATGTTTCTTTCAATGGTTAGCACGCTGACCCTAGATATTGGCCCAGTATTGAAATCTGCAGCAATCTGCAGAACTGTTGCACACCGGATTCCTGGTATTCACGGTACACTCGCGAAATGTTCATACGGGAAAATCACCACTTCATCGCTACCTCGGAGATGCTGTGTCCCATCGCTCGTGCGTCGATTATAACACAACGTTCAAACTCACTTAAATCTTGATAACCATGTCATTGTAGCTGCAGTATCCGTCCTATCTAACAACTGCGACAGACACTTGCCTTATATAGGAGTTCCCGACTGCAGCGCCATATTTTGCCTGTTTACATACCTCTGTATCTGAATACGCATACCTATACCTGTTTCTTTGGCCCTTAGGTGTAATACAACTAGGTGTTCTGGGAGACTTTCATTGTTTAACTAGTTGTTAACGACTAAAACCAATGTATCTACTATTTTTACTACCTATTATTATGGTAGCTCAATACGGTGGCGGATACACATGAGGGGGGGGGGGGGAGGGGGTGCCCCGGCCCCCTTACGGGGCTGCCCACATTGCCATCTGCGCCGCCCCCGCCGGTCAGCCCGCACGCTATTCGTTCGTTTCTTTCGTCAGTCAACTCGACTGAATCGAGTTATCGATTGTACTTTCCTATGTGCACGCGCGTCCGCGTCATCGTATTTTATACGTTTCTGTCTGGCACATACGGATCGACTTAATGGCTTAGCTCTGTTGACCACTCACCCTGACATTCATTGTCCTACTGACGATGTAATTAACCAATTTGCCAGGAAGAATAGGCGCATAGCATTCATCATTTAAGGAAGAGAACCACAATTGTAACTTTTTTATAAGATGGCATTGTCTTGTATATGTGTATGTTGTTGTTGTGGTCTTCAGTCCTGAGACTGGTTTGATGCAGCTCTCCATGCTACCCTATCATGTGCAAGCTTCTTCATCTCCCAGTACCTACTGCAACCTACATCCTTCTGAATCTGCTTAGTGTATTCATCTCTTGGTCTCCCTCTACGATTTTTACCCTCCACACCGCCCTCCAATGCTAAATTTGTGATTCCTTGATGCCTCAGAACATGTCCTACCAACCGATCCCTTCTTCTAGTCAAGTTGTGCCACAAACACCTCTTCTCCCCAATACTATTCAATACCTCCTCATTAGTTACGTGATCTACCCATCTAATCTTCAGAATTCTTCTGTAGCACCACATTTAGAAAGCTTCTATTCTCTTCTTGTCCACACTATTTATCGTCCATGTCTCACTTCCATACATGGCTACGCTCCATACAAATACTTTCAGAAACGGCTTCCTGACACTTAAATCTATACTCGATGTTAACAAATTTCTCTTCTTCAGAAACGCTTTCCTTGCCATTGCCAGTCTACATTTTATATCCTCTCTACTTCGACCATCCTCAGTTATTTAGCTCCCAAAATAGCAAAACTCCTTTACTACTTTAAGTGTCTCATTTCCTAATCTAATTCCCTCAGCATCACCCGACTTAATTCGACTACATTCCATTATCCTCGTTTTGTTTTTGTTGATGCTCATCTTATATCCTCCTTTCAAGACAGTGTCCATTCCGTTCAACTGCTCTTCCAAGTCCTTTGCTGTCTGACAGAATTACAATGTCATCGGCGAACCTCAAAGTTTTTATTTCTTCTGCATGGATTTTAATACATACTCTGAATTTTCCTTTTGTTTCCCTTACTGCTTGCTCAATATACAGATTGAATAACATTGGGGAGAGGCTACAACCCTGTCTCACTCCATTCCCAACCACTGCTTCCCTTTCATGCCCCTCGACTCTTATAACTGCCATCTGGTTTCTGTACAAATTGTAAATAGCCTTTCGCTCCCTGTATTTGACCCCTGCCACCTTTAGAATTTGGAAGAGTATTCCAGTCAACATTGTCAAAAGCTTTCTCTAAGTATACAAATGCTAGAAACGTAGGTTTGCCTTTCCTTAATCTTTCTTCTAAGATAAGTCGTAAGGTCAGTATTGCCTCACGTGTTCCAGTATTTCTACGGAATCCAGTTTAAATAAAACGTTCTTAAACTTTGCATGTGACTTGAGTATTTTTTATCACGCTAAAAGTAAAGGTAGCTCAAGATAGCTTTGGCGCCCTCTCCTTGAGGTTTTTCTGTATCCGCCACTGGCTCAATATAAAACAAAAAATGAAATAATTTATTTTTACACGAATCGAGGTTTCAGATTCTTGTGTGAGAGTCAGTCCTGTACTATACGTAGCATTGCGAGAAAAAGAAAAAAATAACGAACAACTGTGGGTCTGCTAAGTAAGGATCTCTGGCATACAGAACACTGCACACGCGACACTCACACTTACCATTGGGAGACAGTGTCAGTGTGGGTACATTTTGGTTTGTGGCTTGCATCCGCTGGTGGCCAATGTGGGTCTGCGTCCAACTGTTGACTCAAGATGTGCAGCAGGGTAGTCTGACCCCGACATCCCTGGTGCAGATATGGCGACAGATGAATGGAGGAGCCATGTCTCGACTGCCAGGACAGCAAGCTGACGCGCATATTCTGGGGAACCGGCTGGCCTTCCCTAACTGTCTGCTTTGCCCTGTGCTTCAGAATCACATTCCTGCTAGTGTTTACACCAATGTCAGCTGTTTAAATACAAATGCTCAAATTTCCGCTAAGCATAGGTAGCCCGCGTGGCACTAGCTACAATGGCCGCACCGCCGTACGAGTAGACCGTCGGCCAATGCATTCATTGACTTATGGCAACACCAGTGAAACAGAATACACTCTAAGACAAAAAAAAAGTACCACGGAGGAATTATCCGAATGGGACGGAAATCGGCAGGTGTAATGTTCAGACAAACAATCGATTACAGTTTCAGAAAAATTGCATGATTTATTCAAGAGAAAGAGCTTCACAAACTGAGCAGGTCACTAACGCATTGCTTCACCTCTGGCCATTATGCAGGCTGTTATTCGGCTTGGAATTGACTGACAGAGTTGCTGCATTTCCTCCTGAGGGATGACGTGCAAATTCTGCCCATCTGGCGTGTTAGACCATCAAAATTGCGAGCTAGTTGGAGGGCCTTCACCATAATGTTCCAAACGTTCTCAGCTGGCAAGAGATATGGTGTTCTTGCTAGCCGAGGCAGGGTTCGGCAAGCACAAAGACAAGCAGTAGAATCTTTCGCCGTATGTGAGCAGGCATTACCTTCCTTAAATGCAAGCCCAAGGGCATAGGATATCGTCGACATACCGCTGCGGTGTAAGGGTGCCACGAATGACAACCAAATTGGTCCTGCTATGAAAAGCAATGGCATCCAAACCATCACCCCTGGTTGGGCCGTATGGTGCTGCGTGGGTTGTCATCCCCTGTTAACAGGGCTCATTTAGAAGCGAGACTCATCACTGAAGACAGTTCTACACCAGTCAGTGACATATCAGGCCGAATATCTGACGCCGATTGTCATTTAAAATTACATTTTAAAGTAGCGTGAGTAAAGGGTCGCTATGTGTAAGGTGCGTGAAGTGCTCATTGAATAAGAAAATCTTATCTGACATTGAAGTCAACGTAAAAGATTGCGTTGCCACCAACTCTGGCCACATGACAAATAAGACGTTGGGCTGAATCGGAAAATTAATTAATTTATTCATAAGAAAAACTCATAAAAGAACATTAATTATAAAGTCGCTCATAAAGAATGGGATGTAATTATTAATATGATCCCGGCATTGTTCACGTGAATCAAATATTAAAATAAAACAAAGAGTGCGTGGACACTTTTCATAGGAGCAGCTTGCAGCAACATTCCTGAAAACAACATCTATTCTAAAGCATTTGTTTAAAATAAAAAGGGAACACTAATTATTGAACCTGTGCGCATGGAAACGCCGTGGATGGGCTAACAAGGAAAACTACAAGGTAAATGGCGTAGATAACAGAGTTGTAACATCGGTACATTGGATAAGATTGGAGGTAAAATTATTTATTCCTTAAAACATTGATGTAAGGCATCTACATAACAACTGTTGCCTGGTTGCTTGTGAAACGCTATACAATTCACAACAGACTCGTGTGCCCACGTGGTTCTTGGAGACACAATTTCTACGTACTGTGGCCAAATTTTAGTAACCTTAAACCATGCAGCCGCGAACAATTAATACGAGGGCGGTTCAGAAAGTAACCTCCGATTGGTCACAGTGCGGGTTGTGGGGGGAGTAGCGACGCCATCTGTGCGTTCACGCACTCAACAGGTCAGTCGGCATCAAGCCGTGGTCGAGTGAACGTCGTACCTGCGCTAGTTTAGTTTTTGTGGCAGTTTGAAATGTGTGCTGCAATAGAAAACCCCGCCAAATGTGAAGTGCGTGCTGTCATAAGGTTTTTTACAGCCAGAGGATATTCTGCAGCAGCTATTCATCGTGAGCTTTGTGCCGTGTAAGGACCAAGAGTTATGAGTGAAGGAGTTGTCCGTGAATGGGTACGTTTATTTAAAAGTGGACGAGAAAACGTTCATGATGAAGAGAGGAGTGGTAGACCATCATTGGTGACTGACGAACTCGTTCAGACAGTTGATGCAAAAGTTCGTGAAAATCGACGTTTCTCAATGTCGGAGTTGTCTACTGGTTTTCCACAGATTTCTAAGACTCTCTTGTACGAGATAGTGACAGCAAGATTGGGTTACCGTAAGTTCTGTGCACGATGGGTGCCCAAAATTCTTACCGACCACCACAAAACTCAAAGAATGGCCTCTGCGTTAGACTTTCTGTCACGTTATGAGGACGAAGGAGAACCATTGTTAAACAGAATCGTGACCGGTGACGAAACCTGGATTAAGTACGTGAACCCTGAGACAAAAGAACAATCAAAGATGTGGGCACATTCAAATTCGCCTACCAAACCAAGAAAAGCCTCGCAAGATTTTTCTGCCAGAAAACTGATGGCAACAGTGTTTTGGGATGCCAAAGGGGTGTTGTTGGTTGAATTCATGGAACGTGGTACGACCATTAATCAAGACGTGTACTGTGAAACAATAAAAAAGTTACGACGGGCTATACAGAACAAACGCCGTGGTATGCTGACTTCCGGTATCGTTTATTTGCACGCTAACGCCCGTCCTCACTCTGCTCGCAGAACAACGGCCCTTCTTGAGTCCTTCAAGTGGGACGTTATCAACCATCCACCTTACAGCCCAGACCTGGCGCCAAGAGATTATCACCTCTTCATGCATTTGAAGAAATGGCTCGGGTCACAGCGGTTTGATGACGACGAAGAGCTCAAAGATGCGGTCACAGGCTGGCTCCAGGCACAAGCGGGTGATTTTTACGCAGAAGGAATTTCAAAGCTTGTGAAGAGATACGATAAGTGCCTCAATCGCTATGGAGACTATGTAGAAAAATAGTGCAAAGATATAGTTGTAAGATGTATATATTAAAATACACTCCTGGAAATTGAAATAAGAACACCGTGAATTCATTGTCCCAGGAAGGGGAAACTTTATTGACACATTCCTGGGGTCAGATATATCACATGATCACACTGACAGAACCACAGGCACATAGACACAGGCAACAGAGCATGCACAATGTCGGCACTAGTACAGTGTATATCCACCTTTCGCAGCAATGCAGGCTGCTATTCTCCCATGGAGACGATCGTAGAGATGCTGGATGTAGTCCTGTCGAACGGCTTGCCATGCCATTTCCACCTGGCGCCTCAGTTGGACCAGCGTTTGTGCTGGATGTGCAGACCGCATGAGGCGACGCTTCATCCAGTCCCAAACATGATCAATGGGGGACAGATCCGGAGATCTTGCTGGCCAGGGTAGTTGACTTACACCTTCTAGAGCACGTTGGGTGGCACGGGATACATGCGGACGTGCATTGTCCTGTTGGAACAGCAAGTTCCCTTGCCGGTCTAGGAATGGTAGAACGATGGGTTCGATGACGGTTTGGATGTACCGTGCACTATTCAGCGTCCCCTCGACGATCACCAGTGGTGTACGGCCAGTGTAGGAGATCGCTCCCCACACCATGACGCCGGGTGTTGGCCCTGTGTGCCTCGGTCGCATGCAGTCCTGATTGTGGCGCTCACCTGCACGGCGCCAAACACGCATACGACCATCATTGGCACCAAGGAAGAAGCGACTCTCATCGCTGAAGACGACACGTCTCCATTCGTCCCTCCATTCACGCCTGTCGCGACACCACTGGAGGCGGGCTGCACGATGTTGGGGCGTGAGCGGAAGACGGCCTAACGGTGTGCGGGACCGTAGCCCAGCTTCATGGAGACGATTGCGAATGGTCCTCGCCGATACCCCAGGAGCAACAGTGTCCCTAATTTGCTGGGAAGTGGCGGTGCGGTCCCCTACGGCACTGCGTAGGATACTACGGTCTTGGCGTGCATCCGTGCGTCGCTGCGGTCCGGTCCCAGGTCGACGGGCACGTGCACCTTCCGCCGACCACTGGCGACAACATCGATGTACTGTGGAGACCTCACGCCCCACGTGTTGAGCAATTCGGCGGTACGTCCACCCGGCCTCCCGCATGCCCACTATACGCCCTCGCTCAAAGTCCGTCAGCTGCACATACGGTTCACGTCCACGCTGTCGCGGCATGCTACCAGTGTTAAAGACTGCGATGGAGCTCCGTATGCCACGGCAAACTGGCTGACACTGACGGCGGCGGTGCACAAATGTTGCGCAGCTAGCGCCATTCGACGGCCAACACCGCGGTTCCTGGTGTGTCCGCTGTGCTGTGCGTGTGATCATTGCTTGTACAGCCCTCTCGCAGTGTCCGGAGCAAGTATGTTGGGTCTGACACACCGGTGTCAATGTGTTCTTTTTTCCATTTCCAGGGGTGTATTTTTATTTAACTTGGTGTATTTTTTTAAATCAACCGGAGGTTACTTTCTGAACGGCCCTCGTATTTTACAGAGGACACATTTCAATAGACAACGGGTAATGGCAGAGGGCCAACAAATTCTAATGTTAATCCATGTGGATGGTTTCCAACGGACACCTACTAACGAAACAAAGAAGATTCGCGAAGAGGCAAAAATTACCAAGGTACGGAAAATAATAGAATGTACACACACGCAGTCACGGGCTCACAAAGCTTCACACTGCACCGAGGGTGCATTTCCTACGTGAGATCACTTCAACATATGCAATTCCTTTGTGCTACGTTCTTCTTACGGACCAAAGTCTGCATTAGGAATCAGAGTGAAAGTCTGCAAAAGTGTTGCATTCCTTGCTGCGACCCAGTAAAACAATATTCATAAGAGGAGACGCAAGATCAAAAGCTAAAAGCTCCCCTCTCGCTATGAGACATTGCGCCAAGCAGCTAACTCAACTCACCCTCCTTCGAAGAGACCTCCGCTGCAGACCCTCTGCTAGCTGGAACCAGACTGACCGTCTCACACACTCCAACGTCTCCCACGCGACCCCGTGGCCAGGATAACCCAGAGATGAGGCTTCCGCCACCGACCTGACACCGATAACTTTCACACAAGGAGAGCAAACCTCTTTGCCTACCTGAAAACTACAAGCGTTGGCCATTCTGTACGACTACCGCTGATTCTCTGCAGCAGACTAAACCACCGTACAGCAAAATGAAACACACCCACGTTCATTCACTCACGCACGCCAGAGAGTTCTGTGTGACTGGAAAGCAAATAAAGTGGTAATGAAAGCGGACTACAGGACCCTTTCATCACCCCAAACGTCCCGGAGTAGATTGTGCCGTGAAGTTTCTAGCCATTCTAGGAGATTCGCCAACAGTCTTCGAAACAAACATAATTTAAGAAACAATTATCCCAACAGGCAGACAGCAGCTCAAAGGAAACGCCTAATCTACAATATTTAAATGAATTTTGGATGACTTTAGTCAGTAGTTGTGACCTCATGGGGTCCACAAAGCAAACAGATTAAGATGAAGGAAATGTATGACATTGGAAGTTGACATCATATCACCCAACTTATTGCAATAACAAACATGAGATATCATCTGAAAAATTGGTTTGAACAGTTATTAAAAGTGATTATTATAAGGTGCTCACAAGGGAACCTCCCCATCGCATCCCCCTCAGATTTAGTTATAAGTTGGAACAGTGTATAGGCCTTGATAAACTGAACACAGATCAATTGAGAAAACAGGAAGAAGTTGTGTGGAACTATGAAAAAATAATCAAAATATACAAACTGAGCAGTCCATGCGCAAGATAGGCAACATCAAGGATAGTGTGAGTTCCGGAGCGCCGTGGTCCCGTGATTAGCGTGAGCAGCTGCGGAACGAGAGGTCCTTGGTTCAAGTCTTACCTGGAGTGAAAAGTTTACTTTCTTTATTTTTGCATAGCTATTATCTGTCCGTTCGTTCATTGACGTCTCTGTTCACTGTAATAAGTTTAGTGTCTGTGTTTTGCGACCGCCTCTCCAATGGGAACCGAAAACATTTGATCGCAAGGTCATAGGTCAACCGATTCCTCCACAGGAAAACACATCTGATATATTCTATACGACACTGGTGACGGCATGTGCGTCACATGACAGGAATATGTTGTCGACCCACCTAACTTGTACACTTGGCGAATGGGTAAAAAGATTCTTCTACCTTGCCCGATTTAGGTTTTCTTGTGGATGTGATAATCACTCCCAAAAAAGTGATGAAAACATAAGAGTTTGTCACATAAACTGAAAATAAAAAATTAAACTTTTCACTCGATGGAAGAATTGAACCAAGGACCTTCCGTTCCGCAGCTGCTCACGTTACCACGAGACCACGGCGCTCCTGCGCTCCCAGTGTCCTTGACGTTGCCTATCTTCCCATGAACTACTCACTTTGTATATTTTGCTTATTTTTTTCACAGTTCGACACAACTTCTTCCTGTTTTCTCGATTGATCTGTGTTCAGTTTTTCAAGGCCTATCCACTGTGCCAACTTATAACTAAATCTGAGGGGGATGCGATGGGGAGGTTCCGTTGTGAGTACTTGTGTCCCGATCATCATGCTCAACGCAAGAGCCAAATTACAAGCATTCCAAATAAAATTTTAAAGAGAAAACATGAAATGTATGTGGCAAAGTAACATTGGAAATTAAATGGGTTAAGATATTCAGTAGAAAACCCTACAGAGTAGCCGAGAGCGCTAACGACGAGGGCTGATGTGCCGGCCAGCCTAGATGTGGTTTTTAGGCGGTTTTCCACATCCCGCTAGGTGAATACTGGGCTGGTCCCCACGTTCCGCCTCGGTTACACGCGTCACAGACATTTTAAACACGCCCACACTATTCCACGATTTACACTAGCCGCAGGCAGAAGGGGTACACTGATTCCCTCCTGGGAGGTACGGGGTGGCAGCAGGAAGGGCATCCGGCGATCCCCAAAACATTCCAAAGCAACTGGAATCACTCAACAGAGGAAAGTCCACTGGACCTGATGGGATACCAATTCGATTCTACACAGAGTACGCGAAAGAACTTGCCCCCCTTCTAACAGCCGTGTACCGCAAGTCTAGAGGAACGGAAGGTTCCAAATGATTCGAAAAGAGCACAGATAGTCCCAGTCTTCAAGAAGGGTCGTCGAGCAGATGCGCAGAACTATAGACCTATATCTCTGACGTCGATCTGTTGTGAACATGTTTTTTGCTCAAGTATCATGTCGTTTCTGGAAACCCAGAATCTACTATGTAGGAATCAACATGGATTCCGGAAACAGCGATCGTGTGAGACCCAACTCGCTTTATTTGTTCATGAGACCCAGAAAATATTAGATACAGGCTCCCAGGCATATCCTATTTTCCTTGACTTCCGGAAGGCGTTCGATACAGTTCCGCACTGTCGCCAGATAAACAAGGTAAGAGCCTACGGAATATCAGACCAGCTGTGTGGCTGGATTGAAGAGTTTTTAGCAAACAGAACACAGCATGTTCTTATCAATGGAGAGACGTCTACAGACGTTAAAGTAACCTCTGGCGTGCCACAGGGGAGTGTTATGGGGCCATTGCTTTACACAATATATATAAATGACCTAGTAGATAGTGTCGGGAGTCCCATGCGGCTTTTCGCGGATGATGCTGTAGTATACAGAGAAGTTGCAGCATTAGAAAATTGTAGCGAAATGCAGGAAGATCTGCAGCGCATAGGCACTTGGTGCAGGGAGTGGCAACTGACCCTTAACATAGACAAATGTAATGTATTGCGAATACATAGAAAAAAGGATCCTTTATTGTATGATTATATGATAGCGGAACAAACACTGGTAGCAGTTACTTCTGTAAAATATCTGGGAGTATGCGTGCGGAACGCTTTGAAGTGGAATGATCATATAAAATTAATTGTTGGTAAGGCGGGTACCAGGTGAGATTCATTGGGAGAGTGCTTAGAAAATGTAGTCCATCAACAAAGGAGGTGGCTTACAAAACACTCGTTCGACCTATACTTGAGTATTGCTCATCAGTGTGGGATCCGTACCAGATCGGGTTGACGGAGGAGATAGAGAAGATACAAAGAAGAGCGGCGCGTTTCATCACAGGGTTATTTGGTAACCGTGATAGCGTTACGGAGATGTTTAACAAACTCAAGTGGCAGACTCTGCAAGAGAGGCGCTCTGCATCGCGGTGTAGCTTGCTCGCCAGGTTTCGAGAGGGTGCGTTTCTGGATGAGGTATCGAATATATTGCTTCCCCCTACTTATACCTCCCGAGGAGATCACGAATGTAAAATTAGAGAGATTAGAGCGCGCACGGAGGCTTTCAGACAGTCGTTCTTCCCGCGAACCATACGCGACTGGAACAGGAAAGGGAGGTAATGACAGTGGCACGTAAAGTGCCCTCCGCCACACACCGTTGGGTGGCTTGCGGAGTATAAATGTAGATGTAGATGTAGAACCACACCGACCCTGCGATCGCTGCAGGACTATGGCATAAGCGAGAGAAAGAAAGAAAGATATTCAATACAAAATCAGAATTAACACAGAAACATACATAAAAGGCACACAAAATATAAAGGTTTACAAAAAAGCACAACATTACAAGATTAAAGTCGTGACCACACAGTTATAACGATATTCAACAAAAAATCATAATTAACACAGTAACATACATAAAAGGTACACAAATATACAGGTTTACAAAAAAAAAAAAAAAAAAAAAAAAAAACACTACAAGATTAAAATCGTGATTGCACAGCTAGAGAAGAAAATATTACGTCGGTGGTCTGTAAGTATGAGATCGAAACTTTCGTTGGCACCTTGTTTATCATCATAGCTACTTTCACGCCGTAACACACTGAAGACCTACACGCCTCCATAGATTATCTCAAGACAATCACACACCCATATTATGCAGCGAACAACACAAAAAACACTTGCACTTCACTGACCGAGCAGTGACATTACCCCCGAATCCACTAGAGCGCACGCCGTCGTCCCACAGAATGAAGGACCTCACTGGTGGAGCGCCTCCTGCCGGCATCGCTGTCAGCACGCACCATTGTCCATGCGCCACACCTAAAGCCGTCGGCACACGGGCCGTGCTGTCGAACGTCAACGCTGAGCGTGCCGAGTTCAACGTGCTGCTGAACGCTCAGGAACGATGCGACTTGCGCACACGGTACGTGGGCCCCAACGTGGTATACGTGATCGCAATGCACTCCAGCGACAGTTGAGGGATGTTTCTAGTTCGTTAATCACACTGTTTACTCAACGGGCGCGCGTAAAATTCCCACATTAGCTCTATTAAAATGCACATTTCTTCCAGCGTCGACGAAAAGGAAAGTACCATGTCCAATCAATAACGACACAGGCTTATAAAAGTTCAATTACAAACAGTGCGTTACAAATTTCGAGTACTTCTCCGCATAAGATAAACATTATTTCATCATTCCCACATTTTAGTAAAACCCCAAGGCCAGTCTTACTTGATCACTGTTCCTACCGAGTAGCAGAAGCTTTGCAACATTTGAATTACGAAGCGTAAGAGAAGAAGGAGCAAAATAGCTTTATACAAGTAGCGTAAGCTGTTCTTTAGATTAAGCCAATTGAACAAAGTCACCCTTCAAAAAAAAGGTGAACTTGTATTTCATTATATCAAATATTTTAGTCTATACTTATATTAAACTAATAATAAAGTATTACAACCTAATAAAAACGTGAATGCTAGGAAAAAAAAATTGGTTGTGTCAGGACGCGAACCACCGCCCCAACAAAAAAAAAAAAAAACCACATTATGTTACAGTGACGCTATTCATTACACTAAACCAACATCACACGTTTTGTATCTAATCATAGTATCTTACCTGTCGCAAAAACCTTAATCGTAGATATTTTACTAACAGAAATTTAATTATGACACATAGTGCCAAGAACAATGCGTTTTGGGTGGATCCTCAGTGTGTCGCTGCCTTCAAAGAGCCTACTCTCATTATACGCAAGTTACAATAATTCTTTTGCCACGAATATGATGTTTCTCATAATTTTATTGGAGTGAATCACACTTAACAACGGGTTTTGCAGTGATTCTCAATTTGCTGGTGCTTGGAACGGCATATATACGTATAGGCTTGAAATGAATGCCAACATGGCGCCTCACAACTCTATACTGAAGGGAGACGGCGTGCTTGTGACGTAGGTGGCGTTGTGCCATGTCATTGGTCAACGCTCAGACGCACGCTCAGAATATCTGACATGCCAGATATTGCTCTGCATGTTGGGAAAGACTCCCGAGCGTGCTACTCCACGTTGTGACGTCAGAAACTCGGCACGCTCAACGCTCAACGTTCGGATGGACGGCCCGTGTGCCGACGGCTTAACCGGCAGTTACCGAGCGAGGTGGCGCAGTGGCTACCACACTGGACTCGCATCCGGGAGGACGACAGTTCAATCCTGCTCTCGGCCATCCTGATTTAGGGTTTCCAAGATTTCGCTAAATCGCTCCAGGCAAATGCCGGGATGGTTCCTCTGAAAGGGCACGGCCGACTTCCTTCCCCGTCCTTTCCTAATCCGATGAGACCGATGGCCTTGCTGTCTGATCTCCTTCCCCAAAAACAACCCAACCCGACCAACTTGGCAGTTCCGAAGCACGCAGAAGTACTTCTTCGTGGTTGGAGTCAATTCTTCCGCTAGGACATCTTAGCACACCGTGGTCGTTTGACATTCCTGCCCGAGGGAGGCAAAAAAATGGCTCTTCTCTTAGCACCGCCCTCGGCAAGCAAGGAACGTCGACAACGACTGCATTTCTTCTGAACTTCAGGGTACGTCACTTCAGTCTTCATACCATCATTATTTGTGCACGGCTCGGTTGGTGGAGCCATGCAATGGTCGTCAGGATATTCCCGCGCGAGGAAAGCACTAATAAGCTCTCCTTCGTGCCTTCCCTCAGGAAGCAGTATTGGCTAAAATGCGTGAAATTGTTGAGGCCAATACTGCCGAAATTACAGCATTAAAAAATTCTGTGTCTGAGTACGAGAAAAAGGCACGAGAGTTGGTAGTAAAACTATCTGCCGCGACAGACGAGCTAGAACAGTACCAAAGGCGAAATAGTCTTACAACTGTTTGGCGTAGCAGAAAATAAGGAAGAAGACACAGACAAACTGCTTACACAGGTTGCAAGTGAAAAATTTAGGCGTTGAAGTGACTAAGGCAGACACTGACAGGAGCCATCGGGAGGGACGAAAACCAACAGGTGCTACCAAACCTCGTCCAATAATAGTTAAATTTGTCTCATACCGAAAAAGGGCAAAGATCTTTACCCAGAAGAAAAGGTTAGCAAGAACAGGGCTTACAATAAGGGAAGATCTGACACGCGAACGGCTAAACATTTTAAACAGTGCCATATCCCATTTCGGTCTTCAGAATGTGTGGACTCAGGATGGCAGAGTAATCATTAAGACAGCAGCTGGAAAGAAGACAGTCACAAACACGAGAGAACTGAATAGTATTAAGTGAAGCTACTCGAGCAAAAAGTGCAAACTTAACACAATTTGCAAATTGTAACATCCCTTACACTCAGATATACTGTCTTGTAAATTGTATTAACTTTTTTAATTATTTTAATTATTATTAATTAATTAATTATTATATTACTATATTATAATTAATTTAATTTCTAATTAAACTTATAATTATTTATTATATTTTAATTAATTATTGGTAATTATTTTATAATTAATTTGTGCCTTCGACTAATTGTTTTTGTAATTGTATTAACATTGTATTTTTTTTTTCCACGAACCTACTACGGTGTCGTAGCAGGCGGAGAGGTGATACTCCGACGTGGCGCGTCCCAGGTGGCGGATAGGGGGGTCCTCACCGGCTTGCCGGCGGACTTGAGCGAAATAAAATAGCTCTCGCGGACCAAACACACAACATCAAGAAATCCATTAGTGTCTGTTCTGGTATCCAGCGACTAGTGGTCTGCGTCTGTTTACCTAGTTGGTGCGGCAGTGAAATATGGCTTGATCTCAACAATCAAGTCTGCAATTACCGTGATCTTGTTAAAGGTCACCACAACCAACTTCAACTTGAAGTAATCATGATGGAACAAATGGAAAGAAATCCGCTACCCCAGGCCCCAGTCAACGGACTGGACTTTCCTGGTCATCGGATTCTGGGGGACCAGGAACATCATGAGGAGAAGAGTCGGAGCTTCTCAAAACCTCTTCGCAAGCACTACCTTGGCACTCTCAATGCAAACACTCTGTTCAAACTTGGAAAACTAAAACAACTGACAGACATGCTAGATAAATTTCACATCAAAATTCTTGCCATTCAAGAGACGCGCTTCGTAGATGAAAACCATTTTGACACAGAACATTACAGGATTTACAAAGGTAAACCTGCGGTCAGAAGAGGAACACCATTATTGTTTGGTACAGGGTTTGCAGTACACAAATCAGTCATGGATAACATCATAGACTTCAATTCAATATCAGAACGTATCTCGACACTGTCCTTCAAATCAGGTAATAAAGCATACACAATTATCAACGCACATGCACCTACAAATGACCATAACAGAAAGAAGCCACAAGAAATTGAAGACTCCTGGGAAGACATGGAGGAAGTAACTAACAACGTACCAGAAAGACATGTGAAAATTTTAATGGGTGATTTCAATGCGCAGCTTGGTAAGGAGAGAAAATTCAGAGAAATAACAGGCCCATACTCAGCACATATTCGCACGAACAGAAATGGGGAACACCTCATAAAATATTGTCAAAACTTTAACCTCAAAATCATGTCAACACAATTTCAAAAACCAAGACGAAAACTTACAACATGGAAAGCACCCAACACAGTGTGGGGAGAATTTCAGATTGATCATGTGGCCATATCCAAGAAAAATTCGCGGGAAATTCTAAATGTCAGAAAACGTAAAGGAGTCTTCGAGTCTGATCATTATTTGCTACAAGTTAAGATTAGGCCAATCCCAAGGCTGAAACAGACAGCGCAAAACAAAATAGTCAAACCTGATCCGGAATACTTGAAGATAAACAGGGATAAAATCGTTGAAGAAATTAATAGGCATTCAATAGACACATGGACAGATCTGGCGAAGGCAGTTCAGAAGACTATGTGCTGGGGACAACCACCTAGAAAACGCAAACATAAGTGGTGGAACGCAAATTGTGATGAAGCCATTGAGAGAAGAAAGCAAGCATGGGACAAGTTCAGTAGCTACAGAAATTCAGAAACATGGAAAGAATTTCACGAAGTTCAGAAACTAGCATCGAAGGAAATCAGAAGGGAAAAACGAGCATATGACAATAACAGACTAAAAGAAATTGAGGAAGATTTCAAAAGAAATAACACAAGAAATTTTTACAGAACTTTCAAAGAAAATATTAAGGGCTATCAACCCCCTAGCCTCTGCTTCCGAAGAACAGATGGATCCCTGGAAACAAACACAAAAGAAAACTGTAAAATTCTCAAACATTACTTTGATAAACTTCTTAATTGCAAAAAACCTACAGGAAAATTAACATTCCAAAAGACCACATCTAATGCCGATTCTGATCCACCCACAATAGAAGAGATAGAGGAAATCATAAAACAAATGAAAAATAACAGAGCTGCCAGAGAAGATGGTATTATCGCCGAGATCTGGAAACTCCAAGATGAAAACATCACCAAAAAAATCCATAAGATTATCTCCGAAATTTGGATCACAGAGAAAGTGCCAGAGGAATGGAAATGTGCATTGATCCATCCGTTACATAAAAAGGGTGATAAGTCAGATCCAAACAATTACAGAGGCATTTCGCTAGTACCAGTTACATACAAAATTTTCTCTAAGGTGCTATTAAACAGACTAGAACCACAAGCAGATCTGCAAATTGGGGAATACCAGGCGGGCTTCAGAAAAGGGAGATCATGCATCGAACAGATCTGGAACTTGAGAACACTTTTGAAAGTCAGACAGGCAAGAAACACTGTAGTTACCTTTGTGGACTTTAAAAAAGCATATGATTCCATAGACAGACAGACACTCTTTGACGTACTGGAAGAATATGGTATCGACAGAAAAACCAGGACACTTATACAACAGACGCTTACAGACACTACCTCCAAGATTAAGTTCATGGGAGAAATTTCGGAACCCTTCCACATACACACAGGTGTCCGACAAGGAGACGGGCTCTCACCAATCCTGTTCAACATGGTGTTAGACAAAATTATCAAGCAGTGGGAGGAACAAGTTAAAGGAATACAGCTGGGAAGAACACGTGAAACCAAAACCATCATAAAATGTCTGGCATTTGCAGATGATATAGCCATACTCAGCAATAATACACAGGAGGCAAAGGAAGCACTGGAATGCTTGCATGAAATAGCTGCCAAAACAGGTCTGCAGGTATCTTACGAGAAGACACAATATATGGAACGACAGACCAACAATGTACACACCATGCATACTGTATACGGATCCGTAGAAAGAGTCGAAAAATTTAAGTATTTAGGGGAGTACATACAAATGGGAGGATCAAACAAGGCGGCTAACATGGAACGAACGAAGAAACTCCAGAAGGCATACAAGCTCACATGGTCACGTTATAATAAGAAAAGCATATCGAGGCAGGCCAAACTTAGGCACTACAAAACAGTTGTATTACCAGAAGCATTG
This sequence comes from Schistocerca nitens, assembly GCF_023898315.1. Taxonomy (NCBI): domain Eukaryota; kingdom Metazoa; phylum Arthropoda; class Insecta; order Orthoptera; family Acrididae; genus Schistocerca; species Schistocerca nitens. Next base: position 973,543,501 of record NC_064617.1, on the reverse strand, counting down.
TACGCGTCAGAAACAACCACAATTGGAGCATCAGGCATCATAGACACAGAAAAAATAGAACGCAAAATTCTCAGAAAAATATTTGGACCAATTCACAGAGATGGCATATGGATGAAGCGACCTACCAAAGAGCTGTACCAGCACACTGGCAGACTAACAGACGCGATCAGGAAACGCAGATTAACTTTCTATGGGCACATACAGAGAATGGACAACAACCGACTTACAAAGAAAATTTTTGATGTAGTAAACAGCTCAAGCAAGAAAACAAATTGGTATCATGAAATAGACGAAGACTTAAGGCAGATAGGGATCAACAGGCAAATGATAGGAGACAGGAAATACTTCAGAAACAAAGTTAGGAGTGCAAAATTTATTGTAAAGGAGAGAAAGAAGACAGGAACATTATGGACAGAGCAAAGGAAACAGGAGCACAGCCAAAGGATGAAGAGATTTTGGGAAGAGAAGAGGAAGAGAGGAAAGAAGTGAAAATTGTGTCATCATGTGATTTTCGAGTTCAAACACTGTCCATAAGGGCAACAATGAAATGAATGAATGAATGAATGTATTATTTTTTGTACCTGTAGCTGTAACGCTTACTTAATTTTAGTTACTGCTAACACTATTTTTATTTGTTCAGTTTATTCTCTTCCATTCTGCAATAGTACCAGTGCAATTATTAGTCTCTCTTTTAGTTCATTAATCACCCGGCTCTTCGGTTTAAATTGTTCATAACAAAAATCACTATGAGTATAACTTTAGTAAATTTAAATTTAATTGTAGCTTTCTACGATAATCTATTAGTTGTTAAGGTTACTTCTCTCTGCTGGCAGCAACGTCCTTTTAAATCACTCCCCTTTTCCTTATTTCCACCCTAAGCTGTTTCTAATACACTAATTACATTTCATCTCTTACGACAGAGGACACACAGTGACACACAGCCGTCACTCTTTGGTCATATTCTCCCTGCACCGAATACCACTGCAACCTCAGGAAATCTCTTGCGATCGCCTATCCTCCTGCACTCGCGGAGTCACAAACAGGGCGCGCAAAATCTCGGACACCCCTGTGGGATGTCACTTCAGGGAAGCAGCGGCCAGTGCCCCTCGCGGCAGGTAGTGCCTAACAAAGGGACAAACCAGTCTGCCACCCTACTCCAAGCTGCCCAGCGGAACGCGTCAGAGCTTTTAGTGCCGCACTGCAACATCCAGTCTTTACCTGCACATTACCACAGTCTAACAGTCGCGACACTTCGCCTAGATTTTGTTGCCTACCGCACCAGCAGCGCCCCAAGCGGCCAGTAACTTAAACTGTGAGTTCGGCGCGATCGTGAAAATGGTTCTTTATTTTGATTTGTACAATGGTTTTTACAAGCTGGAACGTTTATAGCGCAATAAATTGCAGAAACAACAGGAAGAAGACACCACAGCTGTCTTTTTTACGTTTTCTAAAGATCCTGGGCGGTATATAGCATCATGTTACTAAACTGTATCGTCAGGATTCACTAGCAAACTACATGTATATTAATGATTAATATTTCGTTTTAGGAGCAGAAAATAATTAGTTAGTAGCAGACGAGAAGACCTTATCAAAAAGGACCCAGTTTACCTGTATAATAATATTAGGTTTTGTTCGATACATTTCGAACAAAACCAGTTCATGAACGCAGACAATAATAATCTCATGTAGAATGCAGTACCCACACTGTTTGACATCCCAAATAAGCCACCTCAACTGACGATGAAGAGGAAACTGCCACAAAGATTCGACAATCCATCTAAAGCTGTAAAACAGTCCTATGACACAGAAGCAGCCAGTTCAACTCTCCATGTATCAGTGCCAAATTCGTGTGAATCGTCAACACAGACACGCTTTGACGATGAAGTGGTTAGATTAAGTTCAGTTATTCGTGTCTTACAAAAGCGTAATGTTTGGTATGTATTTCATTCACTTCTGTTCTTAGTCACTTAATTTTCCTTGTTTCCTTCGTGTGATGACATTATTTTGTTAGCACCTTGTTCGCTGACAGATTGTTTTAAAATGATTCAAATATTTGGTTTTGCGTGAAATTTAATGTAATCAGCTCATTATAATGTTTTCAACATATTTCTCCCACTATTTGGCAGTTGCTTGTCCCACTTAGAATAATATAAAGATGAAGGTCGTACTTGTGGCAACAGGAGACAACAATGACAAACACAGTAGGCCTACAGAACGATAAATGAGCTGTCGATCGCTTTTGCATGTAGAGGTACATGTCTGTGCTTCTTACGTGTGAATCTGTGTGTTTATATTCTTTTGATATTCAACGTGGTAAACTGCATTTCTATCCAATGTCACAAGTGTTTCTTCACGAATGTGTTGTAGCTTGCCACTCGATTCACGGTTTTTGTCCATACTTGTGCTTATTTTAGAATTATTTTGAGAAACATATGTGCCTTTTGATACTACACAAACCCTTAGAGGAAAGAAAATAACTCAAATATTTCGTAAATTACGTAGGAAATGGATGCAAAGCAAACATTATGCTTCGACACGTCTGACGTTCATCTTACTCGCCGCTTGGAGCGCTAGTGTCGCTCCATCTGTCAAACGGCAACAACTTTTACAGCAGAGAGTGTCGCGACTGTTATGTTACATTGTGACATTACAAAGAACTTAGCCTCCTCTTCGACCAACTAAACTACCACGTAATCCTCTTATCCGAAACGTGGTTAAAACCACACATATCCTTTGCATCTATTCATATCCCACGGTACACATTTCTTAGGGCAGACATATCAAAAAAGCGAGGTGGCGGGGTCGGCGCGTATATACGAAGTCTCATGTACGTCAAACCCTGTTGAAGGAAAAGAGGCTGAATTCACGTTCACTGAAATAAATACACAAAGTCGGAAGTGCTTGACTGGTGTCATGTACAGGCCGCCAAAAATAAGCTCAGTGGCTTCCTTTCAGTCGGAATTACATTTTCTTCAGTGTCAACACTATAATGTCATCGTAATGGGTGACATGAACATATAGACTTGCTAAGAGACACTCCCTCCGCAATAAACCTAAGAAGATTGTTTAGTTGCAATAGCATGAACATTCTTCCATTACAACCTACACACCATACGGCGCACAGTCATACACTTATAGACGTAATCGCAACGAAAAAGACTGACAAAGTAAGAGATGTTGGCCAAACCTCGGCCCCAGGCCTCTCCGCACATGATGTAATATTCCTGCCCTACTCTGTGCAGCGTTACATAACTTGTAGGAACATGAAACGTATTGATCTTGACGCTCTAACAGCCGGTTGCTCAGAAATCTCATGGCATCAAATAATCAGAGAACCTACAATCGATGGCAAAATTAATGAACTTGGTGATACACTCACAGCCCTCTATGACAAACATGCACCTGTACACACAATCCGTGTAAGAAAATCTCCTGTTCCATGGCTGACAATCGATTTATGTCAAATGATGAATAATAGGGATGCTGCCCACAGGCGTTTCAAGGCAGATCCGAAACCCGAGCGGTTCGAAGAATATAGAAAGCTATTTTCTCGGAACAGAATGAAACAATGCATTCGCAATGCTAAAATCAGGCACACTTGCCCCCTTGTATGCAACGATCTGACGCCCACGGCTCTATGGAAGAATCTCCGTAGCTTGGGGGTCGGAAAGGCAAAATCGGAAACTGCTTTTCATATCTCAGCTAATGAATTAAATGAATTCTTCTCTGCACCTCTGAATACCAATACGGCTGATAATTACCGTCTAAAAGAATCCCCTAACTTATATAACTAACAACGATACCTTCCATCTAAAACATGTACCAATAAATAAGGCAAGAAAAGCAATAATAAGAATCTCTTCTGATGCAATAGGCAACGACAGTATCGGTATAACCATGATTAAGAATGTTGCCGATATCTTAGTACCTGTCTTAACTGACATATTCAATTTTTCCCTCGTGAACGAAATGTACCCCACTGCATGGAAAAGAAGCATAATTCGACCGATGCCTAAGTTCGAAAACCCGCTACTGACTAGTGATTACCGACCAATTAACATACTGCCTGCTGTTTCCAAAGCACCTGAATATATTGTTCATGATCAAATCACTGGACACCAGCATGAATTCAACCTATATGACAAATATCAGCCGGCTTGTGTGGCCGTGCGGTTCTAGGCGCTTCAGTCTGGAACCGCGTGACCGCTACGGTCGCAGGTTCGAATCCTGCCTCGGGCATGGATGTGTGTGATGTCCTTCGGTTAGTTAGGTTTAAGTAGTTCTAAGTTCTAGGGGACTGATGACCCCAGATGTCAAGTCCCATAGTGCTCAGAGCCATTTGAACCATTTGACAAATTTCAATCCGGTTTCCGTAAACACCACAGCATAAACACTGCTCTAGTTAAAGTAACTGATGACCTGAAATATGCCACAGACAGCCGAAAGGCAATAATATTGACGCTACTAGACTTCAGCAAAACTTTTGACACTGTTAACTTTGACATATTGCTCAGAAAAATGCAACAGCTTAATTTCTCAGATAGTGCAATGAAATGGTTTCATAGCTACTTACAAGACAGACAGCAATGTGTTGTCTCTGTAAATGAAAAATATTCCTGGAAACATGTCTCCTCAGGAGTGCCACAAGGATCAGTCTTAGAACCACTTTTTTTTCCTTATATGTCAATGATACACCCCTGGAAATGGAAAAAAGAACACATTGACACCGGTGTGTCAGACCCACCATACTTGCTCCGGACACTGCGAGAGGGCTGTACAAGCAATGATCACACGCACGGCACAGCGGACACACCAGGAACCGCGGTGTTGGCCGTCGAATGGCGCTAGCTGCGCAGCATTTGTGCACCGCCGCCGTCAGTGTCAGCCAGTTTGCCGTGGCATACGAAGCTCCATCGCAGTCTTTAACACTGGTAGCATGCCGCGACAGCGTGGACGTGAACCGCATGTGCAGTTGACGGACTTTGAGCGAGGGCGTATAGTGGGCATGCGGGAGGCCGGGTGGACGTACCGCCGAATTGCTCACACGTGGGGCGTGAGGTCTCCACAGTACATCGATGTTGTCGCCAGTGGTCGGCGGAAGGTGCACGTGCCCGTCGACCTGGGACCGGACCGCAGCGACCCACGGATGCACGCCAAGACCGTAGGATCCTACGCAGTGCCGTAGGGGACCGCACCGCCACTTCCCAGCAAATTAGGGACACTGTTGCTCCTGGGGTATCGGCGAGGACCATTCGCAACCGTCTCCATGAAGCTGGGCTACGGTCCCGCACACCGTTAGGCCGTCTTCCGCTCACGCCCCAACATCGTGCAGCCCGCCTCCAGTGGTGTCGCGACAGGCGTGAATGGAGGGACGAATGGAGACGTGTCGTCTTCAGCGATGAGAGTCGCTTCTGCCTTGGTGCCAATGATGGTCGTATGCGTGTTTGGCGCCGTGCAGGTGAGCGCCACAATCAGGACTGCATACGACCGAGGCACACAGGGCCAACACCCGGCATCATGGTGTGGGGAGCGATCTCCTACACTGGCCGTACACCACTGGTGATCGTCGAGGGGACACTGAATAGTGCACGGTACATCCAAACCGTCATCGAACCCATCGTTCTACCATTCCTAGACCGGCAAGGGAACTTGCTGTTCCAACAGGACAATGCACGTCCGCATGTATCCCGTGCCACCCAACGTGCTCTAGAAGGTGTAAGTCAACTACCCCGGCCAGCAAGATCTCCGGATCTGTCCCCCATTGAGCATGTTTGGGACTGGATGAAGCGTCGTCTCACGCGGTCTGCACGTCCAGCACGAACGCTGGTCCAACTGAGGCGCCAGGTGGAAATGGCATGGCAAGCCGTTCCACAGGACTACATCCAGCATCTCTACGATCGTCTCCATGGGAGAATAGCAGCCTGCATTGCTGCGAAAGGTGGATATACACTGTACTAGTGCCGACATTGTGCATGCTCTGTTGCCTGTGTCTATGTGCCTGTGGTTCTGTCAGTGTGATCATGTGATGTATCTGACCCCAGGAATGTGTCAATAAAGTTTCCCCTTCCTGGGACAATGAATTCACGGTGTTCTTATTTCAATTTCCAGGAGTGTATTTCGTCCGTTATGTCCTCCTGTAAATATCATTTCTATGCCGACGACCTCCAGCTCTACCTAAACGTCAGACGTGAAGATGTAAACACTGCAATCGCTCAGATGAACGATGATGTGTGTTCAGTGGTGACATGGGCGAAAAACCTGGGGCTTAAACTAAATGCAAAAAAGACACAAGTAATCTTAATAGCTCATCAGAAATTAATAAGTTCAGATTTCTGGGAACGGCTGCCTCCTATACTGCTGGATGGTATTCCAATACCATATCAGAAAACAGTTAAGAGCTTGGCTGTAACTTTGGATGAGCATCTCAACTGGGCAGAGAATACAGTCGCAGTGTGCCGGAAGACGTCTGCTCGTCTCTATGCTCTCAAAAAGTTTCGGAACGTATTTCCACAGGACGTGAAACGCCAGCTCTTGCATGCACTCGTTGTACCGAACCTCCACTATTGTGATGTAATTTAACAAGGCACGAGTAGTGAACACAAAAGATGGTTAGAACTAACCATGAATGCCTGTGTGCGTTACACCCGCAACATTCGCCGATATGATCACGTTAGTGCTTCATACTGCCAGTTAGGGTGGCTGCGGCCGGACAAATTGCGTGACTACCACACTCTATGTCTACTCCACCGACTCCTCGTCGCGCAAGCACCCCAGTATTTTGCTTCAGAGATTAAACACCTTTCATGCCATCATAATCGAAACACGAGGTCACTGTTATTTGGTATCCTAACTGTGCCCACTCACAAAAAGAAAACTTTTGCAAACTCCTTCTCAGTTGCCGCTGTCCGCCTCTGGAACAAGCTGCCCCTTACCTTGCGCAAAATTCAGTCCCCTGATGCTTTTAAGAAGAAGTTGAAGCATTTCCTACTGTCATCCTCATAACGGTTTCCACAAAATTAATGTACAAGGCCAATCCTCCCCTCTGTAATATAGCAAAGCTAGTGTCTCCTATTTGCTCCTTTTTCTTCTTCCTCTTAATCTATCTCTATTAGCCACGCAATCTTCTTTTCCTTTATATTTCATTAATTATGTTTCACCATGTCCCTATTCTTCTCCTCACTTCACCATCCCTCATACCCCTGCTGCTAGCACTCCTATCTAAAATCTGTCTCTATCATAATGTTTAATCATAGCAGTACTTATCATCTACGAATATAAAATGTAGATGTATGTATTTTTCCAAGTGTGCCTTTGTTATTGTTTATTTCACCTTTTGTACTAGATGTAGTTTAACATGCCTACTAAAACATATGAAAGTAAAATACGTAGAATGCCTGTTAGACGTAAGAGAGGGGAAAATGGTTCAAATGGCTCTGAGCACTATGGGACTTCACATCTGTGGTCATCAGTCCCCTAGAACTTAGAACTACTTAAACCTAAGGACATCACACACATCCATGCCCGAGGCAGGATTCGAACCTGCGACCGTAGCAGTCGCGCGGTTCCGGACTGCGCGCCTAGAACCGCTAGACCACCGCGACCGGCTAAGAGAGGGGACTGATGGCCCTAATCTTGCCAGGTTAAATAAATCAATAAATAAATAAACAATAACTGCACTCTCAGAGACTTTCACATAATATGATGCATATATTACAAAAAAAAAAAAACTGTGGAAATTCCTACTGCTGACTAATACACGAAAACTTGCCCGAAATTGCTTTTACAAAGAGGGCCTTCTAAATAATCTAAAAACAAAAACTTATATGATGAATTATTAAGCATTAGGAGTAGTTTTAACGATAAATGGAAATGAATTTAACTCTTAGAAAATCATGTGAGGTCCCTTCACATGAGCACATGATACTCAAAATTTAAACACCGAAGATACTTCTTATATAACATAGATACGTTGAGACAATGGTTCAGGACAGGTCTTCTACAATATTTGGTAAGGAATTGGAGTAGACAAACTGCCTATTGGCTTCTGTCTCGGGTTCTTCGGCCGACGTTCATCTAATGATTTTTCTGACGTTTCGCCAGCACGAGTGGCTGGCATTGTCAAAGCTTCACCCTCCATTGCCGGTGATGAACTGGAGGCGAGCTCGCGGCCGCAGAATGTATGTACAGGGTGTTTCAAAAATGACCAGTATATTTGAAACGGCAATACAAACTAAACGAGCAGCGATAGAAATACACCGTTTGTTGCAATATGCTTGGGACAACAGTACATTCTCAGGCGGACAAACTTTCGAAATTACAGTAGTTACAATTTTCAACAACAGATGGCGCTGCGGTCTGGGAAACTCTATAGTACGATATTTTCCACATATCCACCATTCGTAGCAATAATATGGCGTAGTCTCTGAATGAAATTACCCGAAACCTTTGACAACGTGTCTGGCGGAATGGCTTCACATGCAGATGAGATGTACTGCTTCAGCTGTTCAATTGTTTCTGGATTCTGGCGGTACACCTGGTCTTTCAAGTGTCCCCACAGAAAGAAGACACAGGGGTTCATGTCTGGCGAATAGGGAGGCCAATCCACGCCGCCTCCTGTATGTTTCGGATAGCCCAAAGCAATCACACGATCATCGAAATATTCATTCAGGAAATTAAAGACGTCGGCCGTGCGATGTGGCCGGGCACCATCTTGCATAAACCACGAGGTGTTCGCAGTGTCGTCTAAGGCAGTTTGTACCGCCACAAATTCACGAAGAATGTCCAGATAGCGTGATGCAGTAATCGTTTCGGATCTGAAAAATGGGCCAATGATTCCTTTGGAAGAAATGGCGGCCCAGACCAGTACTTTTTGAGGATGCAGGGACGATGGGACTGCAACATGGGGCTTTTCGGTTCCCCATATGCGCCAGTTCTGTTTATTGACGAAGCAGTCCAGGTAAAAATAAGCTTCGTCAGTAAACCAAATGCTGCCCACATGCATATCGCCATCATCAATCCTGTGCACTATATCGTTAGCGAATGTCTCTCGTGCAGCAATGGTAGCGGCGCTGAGGGGTTGTCGCGTTTGAATTTTGTACGGATAGAGGTGTAAACTCTGGCGCATGAGACGATACGTGGACGTTGGCGTCATTTGGACCGCAGCTGCAACACGGCGAACGGAAACCCGAGGCCGCTGTTGGATCACCTGCTGCACTAGCTGCGCGTTGCCCTCTGTGGTTGCCGTACGCAGTCGCCCTACCTTTCCAGCACGTTCATCCGTCACGTTCCCAGTCCGTTGAAATTTTTCAAACAGATCCTTTATTGTATCGCTTTTCGGTCCTTTGGTTACATTAAACCTCCGTTGAAAACTTCGTCTTGTTGCAACAACACTGTGTTCTAGGTGGTGGAATTCCAACACCAGAAAAATCCTCTGTTCTGAGGAATAAACCATGTTGTCTACAGCACACTTGCACGTTGTGAACAGCACACGCTTACAGCAGGAAGACGACGTGCAGAATGGCGCACCCACAGACTGCGTTGTCTTCTATATCTTTCACATCACTTGCAGCGCCATCTGTTGTTGAAAATTGTAACTACTGTAATTTCGAAAGTTTGTCCGCCTGAAAATGTACTGTTGTCCCAAGCATATTGCAACAAACGGTGTATTTCTATCGCTTCTCGTTTAGTTTTTATTGCCGTTTCAAATATACCGGTCATTTTTGAAACACCCTGTATGTACCTGGCGCGCCAACGTCCGAGGGCTTCTCCGCGGTCATTTCTGGTGCGGTTCTCCTCTTGCTACCTGCGACGGTCGTTCGCTGCAGTACGGGAAGCCAGGATCCGTTTACCTTAAGGCTTTCCTCTTTCTTGTTGAAACTGTTCGCGTGTTTTTGTATTTCTACAGCTTCTCTGAACAAGCGCGTGTGATAGTGCTTCTCTACAGCCAGAACTTCCGTGTCGGCGAATTTTATTACGTGGTCGGTCTCATTCAGTGCGTGCTCTGCTACGGCCGATTTCTCCACCTGCCCCAACCTGCAATGTCGCTTGTGCTCTTTGATCCTGGCATTGCAGGTTGGGTCAGGTGGAGAAATCGGCCGTAGCAGAGCACGCACTGAATGGACCGACCACGTAATAAAATTCGCCGACACGGAAGTTCTAGCTGTAGAGAAGCACTATCACACGCGCTTGTTCAGAGAAGCTGTAGAAATACAAAAACACGCGAACAGTTTCAACAAGAAAGAGGAAAGCCTTAAGATAAACGGATCCTGGCTTCCCGTACTGCAGCGAACGACCGTCGCAGGTAGCAAGAGGAGAACCGCACCGGAAATGACCGCGGAGAAGCCCTCGGACGTTGGCGCGCCAGGTACATATAGTCTGCGGCCGCGAGCTCGCCTCCAGTTCACCACCGGCAATGGAGGGTGAAGCTTTGACAATGCCAGCCACTCGTGCTGGCGAAACGTCAGAAAAATCATTAGATGAACGTCGGCCGAAGAACCCGAGACAGAATCCAATAGGCAGTTTGTCAACAAGTGGCCACGAAAGCCTTAACAATTTTGAATTGGAGTAGATTTGGCGACGCTACTAACTACAAACACAAAACTTTATCTACTACTAACTACATTCTCACACACAATCTACAGAATTTGTACCAGTCACCACAAACCTATAGGACGACTACGATCCCCACACATAAAAATGTATTTCTTCGATAGCCATATTGCTATTTTGTGACTATTTCTCCATGGTTTGCAGTACACGTCTGCTGATCTGTAGAAAATTTCTGTTACATCTTTTCTATGAAAATTTCACTATATAAGTTATGGTTAATGAAACACAGAAGGTTCATACAAGTCATACCTGAAATTATAACGTGTTAATATTTAGACATCAGATCGGTCCAAACGGAATTAGTGGGCATAAAACAGAAGTCAGAATCACTTTATGCTATACGTAAACACATAAAAGATTGTCAAAAAAAATCAAATCATTTGCCCATGGCCATAATTTCTCATCTTACAAATTGTCATACAATACTCACAACCACTGCACAATTACTCACCACATGTTGCCAGGGATCCTCACATACCTTCCCATTAATTCACACTTATGGGTTGTTACCTTGATTATTTACCAAATATAAAATTGCATTCTTTTAAAACGAGTTTCAATATTCATCTTCCAGGGCTTCCATATTCTGGTATCCTTAAACGTACCTAGTAGTAGGTGGTGGCAAATTACAACTTATAATGTAGAATCACTGAAATCAAACACCATTAGCCTCACTTCATACACAAAATCATCCTCACCTACAAGGAATAAATACACTACAACTGGAATTAATCATAAACAACCACTTTGCGACTATTTACTCGCCACACCACCGTACTCTACACATTTTCACTCACGAGAAAGAAAACATTATCTTACTGTGAGAGAAAGCGGTTCTTCTGAGCCTCATACCCATTCATACTCTGATGTTATCAAATTACTCAACACTACGCTTAAGCATATTGAGGAACCTTTCACAATTCATAGGAAATAATACACTTTAATTTTACCCGCATAAGAAATTAATCAAACACATACGGGAACCACATCGTCCAGATCTCAGAGGTGCATGATTATCTACTTTTTACTCAATATACGGTTTTACGTTGGAGATGTGGTGCAGGCCTTTTGACTTGCGGGAGCAGAGGGTTTCTACTTCAAGTGCGTTCGGATGTGGAATCCGCTTGATTCTGTACGGCCCATTGAATAAGAAAAAGAACTTCTTTGATAACCCAGCCCGTTTATTTGAGAGCTTGTGCGAGTGTAAAAGTACTTTCTGAAACTTCCTGGCAGATTAAAACTGTGTGCTGGACCGAGATTCGAACTCGGGACCTTTGCCTTTCGCGGGCAAATGCTCTACCATCTGAGCTACCCAAGCACGACTCACGCCGCGTCCTCACAGCTTTACTTCTGCCAGTACCTCGTCTCCTACCTTCCAAACTTGACAGAAGCTCTCTTGCGAACCTTGCGGAACTAGCACTTCTGAAAGAAAGGATATTGCGGGGACATGGCTTAGCCACAGCCTGGGGGATGTTTCCAGAACGAGATTTTCACTCTGCAGCGGAGTGTGCGCTAATATGAAACTTCCTGGCAGATTAACTGTGTGCTGGACCGACACTCGAAATCGGGACCTTTGCCGTTTGCAGGCAAGTGCTCTACCATCTGAGCTACCCAAGCACGACTCACGCCCCGTCCTCACAGCTTTACTGCAGCCAGTACCTCGTCTCCTACGTTCCAAACTTTACAGAAGCTCTTTTGGGAACCTTGCAGAACTAGCACTTCTGAAAGAAAGGATATTGCGGAGACATGGCTTAGCCACAGCCTGGGGGATGTTTCCAGAATGAGATTTTCACTCTGCAGCGGAGTGTGCGCTACTATGAAACTTGCTGGCAGATTAAAACAGTGTGCTGGGCCAAGACTCGAACTCGGGACCTTTGCCTTTCGCGGGCAAGTGCTCTACCAACTGAGATACCCAAGCACGACTCACGCCCCGTCCTCACAGCTTTACTTCAGCCAGTACCTCGTCTCCTACGTTCCAAACTTTACAGCTCAGCTAGCTCAGATGGTGGAGCACTTGCCCGCGAAAGGCAAAGGTCCCGAGTTCGAGTCTCGGTCCAGCACACAGTTTTCATCTACCAGGAAGTTTCATATCAGTGCACACTCCGCTGCAGAGTGAAAATCTCATTCTGAAGTACTTTCTGGCCTACGTGAAGGCTATGTTCCGCACTTTCTTTTTGCATGCTCTTATCCGAACCGCTGCAGCACTCTTTATTTTTTTCAGGGCGAGCTCCACAATTGCAGATCGCCGTAACCTGGGTCCCACTGGCCACGGAACCACCTCTTTTATCTTACTCAGAGGCTCCTTGTTTGTCAGGACTATAATCGGTGGAAGCATCGTCGAGGTATTTGGTAATTCATTCAATATATTCTGGAAACCGGATAGTTTCGTGTCCCACGTCTGGTGGTCACGGTGCCAGTATAACCGACATATTTTCCCAATTTCCTTTATGCGCCTTTCACAGGGATTTGCTGAAGGGCAGAAAAGGGATATAAAGATCGGCTAAACCCGGTCTCTCCGAAGCATATACTCCCAGTGACATGACCTAAACTGTGGCCCGTTGTCCGAGATCACACGCTTCACGGTGCCAACCTCCCGTAAGAAGTGGTTAGCGAACGCGGCGGCTACGGCCTTGCCGGTGGCCCTACACAGCTGGGTGAGGCAGACGAATTTTGACGTCAGCTCTACCGCGACGAATACGTACACAAAGCCGTTCCTGGAGAGCACCAGTGGACCGAATGGGTCTACTGCCGCGATATCCCTTAGTTTACTGGGAATGATCGGGTGCATTGGTGCGGCAAGCGACACAGTGGGCGGCTTGGCTTGCTGACAGGGCCTGCATACATTAATTACTTTACGGATACGCCGAAGCATATTACTAAAATAGCAGATTTCCCTCAGCTCCTCCGAGCATTTCCGCGCACCAAAGTGACCGTAGCTCAGATGCACGTACCACACCAGCTTATTCACTAGCTCCTCGGGAATCGCTAAAAGCCACCTAGAGTCATCCAGGGCTCGCCTCTTAAATAGGACGCCGTTCCGTACAATATAATACTGCCTGATGGCCGTGCGAGATTTATCGTGTCATTTCTCCTTGATGTCACGTAAAACTTCGTCCTTATCTTGCTCCACCCGATATTACCTATTGTTGCAGTGACATAATTTTCAAGTGCCACGTTTTGTAGGTATAAAACACCAAAATTGTTTTCATCTATTGCACCATCCTCAGCATGGGTGCGCCTGATAGGCATCCAACACAGAGCATCAGCAATGATGTTCTTGAGCCCCAGAATATATTCTATCGTGAAATGGTATTCCTGGAGAAATACTGTCCAGCGTCCTAGCCTACCATGATTAATCTTGGCGCTCATTAAGAATTGTAACACTCTACGGTGGCTGTACACCCCAGTCTTGCGCCCAAACAAATAGTAGCGGGATTTATCGAATGCTTAGACAATCGGCAGGGCTTCAAGCTCTGTGACAGAATAGTTCCTTTCACCCCACAAGAGCACACGGCTGGCGAACGAAATAGTTTTCCAGGTACATGGGTCCTTTCCACCATCCGTCTGGAAGAACACCACTCCCAGCCCGGATCCGGGTGCGCGAGCAATGGACCGTTAACCAGTGCATTTTTTAGCATGTCAAATTCGCTCTGTGGTTGTTCGGCCTACATCCAAACAGCGTCCTTACCCGTCAGTGCACACAAACGAGGGGTTGACAAAACAGTGAAATTTACAAATCTTTTTTAGATGTTGCAGAGTCCCAAATAACCCCTGAGCTGACACTTTGAAGTAGGCGTCGCACACTCCACAATTACTGCAGTTTTGTTGGGGTCTGGATGTATCCCATCTGTCAACACGATATGACCCAGAGACTTTATACTTACTCGCCCAAACTGTGATTTGTTCAGATTCATGGTCACCCCTGAAGTCTCGAATACCTTGAGCAATCGATTTATAACCTGGTTGTGTTCCTCCCATGACTTCTCTGCAATGAGAATGTCATCCAGGTACACAGTTACGTAAGCCTTCAAGTCGTCAGTATGCTATTCAGGCCTCTTATGAAAGTGGCTGAAGAAACATATAGTCCAAAAGGGAGGCGTTTAAACTGGTAGCAATCCCATAGCAGAGGAATGGAGTGTACTTACTCGCCCAAACTGTGATTTGTTCAGATTCATGGTCACCCCTGATTTCTCGAATACCTTGAGAAATCGATTTAGAACCTGGTTGTGTTCCTCCCATGACTTCTCTGCAATGAGAATGTCGTCCAGGTACACAGTTACGTAAGCCTTCAAGTCGTCAGGTAGTATGCTATTCAGGCCTCTTATGAAAGTGTCTGAAGAAACATACAGCCCAAAAGGTAGGCGTTTAAACTGGTACAATCCCATAGCAGAGGAATGGAGTGTATTGCCTGCATGGCGAATCGAGCATTATTTGCCAGTAGCTGGACCAGAGGTCAACTGATGATAAAACTTTCACACCGTGAAAGTGTTGCAAATGTTCCTCCAGTCCTTCTGGCCTATCCATATCGGACATAATAATCGTATTTATTTGATGTGAGTCCAACACCAAATGCACGGACTTGTCCCACTTTGGTACAATGAGTAACGGCGAGTTATAGGAGCTCCTTGCTCGCTCTATTACACCCTGTTCCAGCATCCTACTTATTTCGGCTTCCATTCTACTCTTGTACACCAGTGGAATAGGGTAGGGTTTAACAAAAAATGATAGATTCTTGCACACCATAAAACAGTACAGAAATGCAAGGTTGTCCACCGAGCGAGGTGGCGCAGTGGTTAGCACACTGGACACGCATTCGGGAGGACGACGGTTCAATCCCGTCTCCGGCCATCCTGATTTAGGTTTTCCGTGATTTCCCTAAATCGTTTCAGGCAAATGCCGGGATGGTTCCTTTGAAAGGGCACGGCCAATTTCCTTCCCAATCCTTCCCTAACCCGAGCTTGCGCTCCGTCTCTAATGACCTCGTTGTCGACGGGACGTTAAACACTAACCACCACCACCACCACCACTGATTGTCCCCGGTGAGTCCAAAAATATTCAGGCATGGCTTCTCAGAACATGATACAGTTCCACTCGAAGAGTTTCAGTGGCTCCCACACCAGCAATACATCTGTTCACAATGCTCGTGAAAACAGTGTTCCTCTCAGGCTCACTAGATTGTGAGTCCAGGTCACTAATGAGATTTACAAAAACCTCCTGCCCAAGTCGCGACTCAGTTCTAAAGTGAAATTTCAGACAGCTCACCTCAGACTCCTTGCGCAAAACACATTCCTCAGCCGGCCGAAGTGGCCGTGCGGTTAAAGGCGCTGCAGTCTGGAACCGCAAGGCCACTACGGTCACAGGTTCGAATCCTGCCTCGGGCATGGATGTTTGTGATGTCCTTAGGTTAGTTAGGTTTAACTAGTTCTAAGTTCTAGGGGACTAATGACCTCAGCAGTTGAGTCCCATAGTGCTCAGAGCCATTTGAACCATTTGAACCACATTCCTCAAAAATTAGACTGACAGGGTTGTTCCTGCAATGATAGTCATAACACCTCCAGCCACGTCAATCATGGCGCGGTGTGTATTCATAAAGTCAGTCCCCAATATAATGGCCACATTCATTGGTGACATCACAAAAATATTGAACTCAAACTCATGACCTTGACAAATGAGGTTTACTCGAGCCTGTATTTTAATTTTGACACTTTTTCCATACACCGCGCCCCTGACTGTGGTTCCTCTCGCCTGGGAAGTCGGCCAACTCCCCGTCTCTTCACTCCTTCGAAACCCTGCCTCACTAATGAGCGAAAAGGGGCTGCCCATATTGAGGACACACCTAATGCTGACTCCTCGAATGGAAACAGACACGATTGGACTTACCACTGGCACACAAATGCTATGGCCTTCCCTCAACGAATCTTCCCTAATGTCGTCTTCCCCTATCAAATGTACTCCAATATCGACAACAGCACTGGTCCTCCGTTGGTTGACGTCTTCTGCGTCAGTCAACAATCATTGTTCCATTTAATTAGGGGCATTAGGCGGATTGTGTTGGAGGTTTGCCGGACGAATTTCTATACCCGCTGGCGGACCACCCGCACTGTTTATGACCCCCCATCCATTGCTTGGTCGATAATCATTCCGGGGCAGGTCACGACTACCGTTCCCTAGTCTGCCATAGTTATGCCTAAATTGCTGTTAATTTCCATATCATTGTACCCCTCCGAGGTGTCTCCGATCCCCTCTTGGCGATCGGTGACCATTGGCATCATTCGCTCTACCCGAGTTCCACGAAGATTCGCGACGCTGCCAACGATTGCTCGCTCTGTGACGCCCGGGTGACACGTTGCGTCTTGAGTGCCACCTGCCCCGACGGCTGCGGCTCCGCTCTCGCGGCCGCTGCTCATAGACGCTCCGACCGACATTATGGGAGCTGCTATTCGCATCGTACTCAAGATCTAGCAGTAGATTACGGAAACCGTCTATGTCGTCCTTACACCGTCCTGCAAGGATAACATGCCACAATTGCATGGGAAATTTTCCCAGACAAATGCGAATACCTTCCGCAGGTCCATAGGGATCGTCGAAATACTCATTCGCCTGCAGCATGTGTTCAAACATCTGCACAGGGCTGGAGAATTTCGACCGGTTGAGTTCTGGTAGCGTGGTAAGTCCGTGTTTTACTCGGCTTTGGGCTGCTACTTGTAACCTCCCCCTCACTTATCGACCGTAATGACAGTCAAAAATTAAACCACGTGTACCTAATCGAAATTTGGGAAAATCAATCTTCACCGAAGTTAATCTGTCGGTAAAGAGGGAGGAAGGGGTTACATCTAAATGAAAGGAAAAATGCAAATTAAATTTGTGGAAATTAATTTTGAAAAAGGGAAAAGTTAATGAAGAAAGTAAATGTGCGGTCGTTACATTAACAATTAATAGCCGTTAATTAGATATTTGAGATTTGGGGAAAATTACAGTCGCCAGTCCTATTTACAACTACTATAATAACTGAAAAAGAAAGGTTAATGCACATATAATTAGCACTAAAAGCATGGCAACTGAAGGTTGACACGTGTTGTGTGAAAACTGAATGTTTGTCAGAAGTAATAAATTTCGCTACACTGTGACTTAATTGAACAAAAGAATTAATAAAATCGGAAAATTGAAAGTTAATTTAGTGACTGAAATTAATAGTGAACTTTGCTTCTGAAGCACAACGAAATAAAATAAAATAAGGTTAGTCTTGGTCTACCTCAACAATCATCTCAAAAGCTACTTGAATCTACGCAATTTAGAAATCAGAGATTTAACTTTGAACTTGAATTAAATGATTTTGAACAATTAACAATAGTAAAATTTAGTACGTACCAAGCTGAGCTGCAATCACAGATAAGCTAAAATATGGTAACAAAACTCGCACTCTTAATTTGTGCTTGTGTAATTTAAATATTGTAGCCAGCTAAGAATACTTTAACTGAACTTTGAAATTAAAGCAGTGAAATGGAATGATATTACTTTAATGTTGGCGTTTGAATTTCAACGAGACTCGGGTTCATTCCGGAAAAGGAAGGGACCCTGCTTGGTAATGCAATTGGGACAATGAGCAACAAAGGTTCATGCTACGTTGCTGTAATTTTGTGAGGCAAACTGAAGTTTGAATAGCTGAGGTCAGCCATGCAGTTCTAAAACTTTACGTGCTTCCAGTCTTCCTTGTTGGTTGATTGAAGGTTTGAAGTCGTCGATCGAGGAGGTGGCGACAATCACTCATTGTCGGCCGTCGCTGTTGCAGAAGCTGGATGTTGGCAGGCCTTCTTCTCGACACGATCACCAGGCGAAACGGGCTCTTGATGTGTGCCAGCTAATGTTTCCCGTCCGCGACTCCATGCCAGAAACTATCATAGCAAGTCGAGCGCAATTACATGCTGCCAAACCCTGAAAGCGCGGCAACTCGCGGGAGCGTCACTCAACACATCTGCTCCACCGCCCTACTCCAGCCAGACTCTGCTCTGTCCGCGCTCCACGCAGCAGAGTTAACACTACCAAAGATCATAAACACTTTGGTTCTCCACACGACCTATCGATGTAGTCGTTCGTTAGCATAGTTTTTCCTAGGCAAGACGCAGCGTAAAAATGCAAATAATATTTACAAAACAAACTAATTATACATGAACATAAATGCATAAATATATATATACAAATTGTAAAACAATTACAATATATAAAGAAACAGAAATGTCATGTCTTCAGGTAACAAAATAAGGAAAAAATTTATAGTACAATAGATGGAAATAGGAGGATATGCATTTCCGGCGTTACATACTGACCAATAAATCGAAAGAAAATGCTGTCGAAATTCCCTGACTGAGTAGCAGTTGCGTGCAGTTGACCTCAATGCCCCGTTGGCTCACCTTCGAGATAACCGCACACGTATTCAATTTTGTGAGCATTTGGCCACGTCGGAGGAAGGGAGAATTCCTATTGTTGCTACCAGGCCTGCGGGTGAATTCCCGTGGCCGAATTGCGGAAAACTTCAAACTTCCTCGCCCTCAAAAAGTGTTTGAAATCAAATTCATGATTTCCACTCCTCGGCGAACGTTGCTGAGGGCATCCGCGCCGTTCGCATGTGGTACGGGAAACACGATCGTAATGATAGTCAAACTCACCATCGTTCCCAGAATCACTGTCGAAGTAACTGCCCTTGCGCTCATTTATTTTAACGTCGTGGGCCGTTGCACCTTTTATTTGTATTTCTAAACGGGCCATACGCTCACATAGCCCTTTGGCTACCCCTTCTTGTTGCCTATTTGTCTCACACTGTCCGTGCTGAAATTTCGTTAGCGACCGTATTTCGTCTGTGTCAGATGATGACTATGTACTCGTCTCCCTATTACCGTCAGTTTTGCCTGCTACTGTGTCCGAGATTTCGGCTATCTCTTCCCCTAGATCTCGCTCGAGAACCATTAGAACCTGGCAATGGGTTTCTACCTGGGCTCTGAAGTTGACGGGGCACTTAGCGCAGCGTCTTCTACTCCGGACATAAGAGCCGCGTGCTCACTCTGGTATTGTTCCTCTAACACGCGGAGATTCCCTGCGTCACTTTCTTCGTGCACCACAACACGCTTGCTAATAACCCACTCCCCTCCTCTAAAGAGCAAATGCGTTGATCGACGATCTCCAGTTTATCTCTGATACCCTGCACTATTTCGTTACTTAATTTTGTAGTAACTCCTCGAGATGTCTCTTATTCTCTTCTGCTTGCTTTTTAAACTCTTCTGCTTGCTTTTTATTACCCTTAACTGTAGTAGGGTAGCCTGTAACGAATTTACACTTACCGACTAGTTCGAATTTACTACAACGGGCTCAGGACGGACAATGCTTGGACTTGCGTTTTCCGTGTTTTCCTCCTGGGCGGACTCTATGTTTTGAATGCGTCCTTGTTCAGCATTATCGTCTGACCGGTTCTCCCGATTGCGGCTCCCTGAACGGCTACGCGTCTCCATCGTATAGTTAGTTAATCCGTGTTCAAGACAAAAAAAAAAAAAACACCAAAAGGCTCCTAATCGACTCACATTCCCCACAAAGCACTCAAAAAAATTACTACAGTATACCGACACACGCCACTGATCAAGAATCACTAATTACCACACTTGCAATGTAATGAAATAATAAATTACAGTGCCTATAAAGCAATACATAAAAAGATAAAACAAGAAAACAATGCCATCTACACCTATAGTTCAAAACAACGCAAAAGTTGTTCTGTGTTGTGGAAAGGCAATATACAAGTTAGTACATCCAAAAAGAAATTAAACTAAACACAATCGCACGTAAGAAGTTCTATGGTTTACCGGAATCCTAGAGCAGGGTAAGCCATGTGCAAGTAGCGTGAGTAAAGGGTCGCTATGAGTAAGGTGCGTGAAGCGCACTTTGAATAAGAGGTCAACGTAAAAGATTGGGTTGCCACCAACTCTAGCCACACGACAAATAAGAGGTTGGGCTGAGTCGGAAAATTACTTAATTTATTCATAAGGAAAACTCATAAAAGAACATTCATTATAAAGTCACTCATAAAGAATGGGATGTAATTATTAATATGATCCCGGCATTGTTCACGTGAATCAAATATTAAAATAAAGCAAAGAGTGCGTGGACACTTTGCATAAGAACAGCTTGCAGCAACATTCCTGAAAACAAGATCTATTCTAAAGCATTTGTTTGAAATAAAAAGGGAACAGCAATTATTGGAACTGTTCACATGGAAACGCCGTGGATGGGCTAACAAGGAAAACTACAAGGTAAATGGCGTAGGTAACGGAGAAGTAACATCGGTACACTGGATGAGATTGGAGGTAAAATTATTTATTCCTTAAAACATTGATGTAAGGCATCTACATAACAACTGTTGTCTGGTAACTAAGTAAAAGTGCTTGTGAAACGCTATACGATTCACAACAGACTCGTGTGCCCACGTGGTTCCTGGAGACAATTTCTACGTACTGTGGCCAAATTTTAGTAACATTAAACTACGCAGCCGTGAACAATTAATATTTTACAGAGGACACCTTTGAATAGACAACGGGTAATGGCAGAGGGCCAACAAACTCTAGTATCAACCGACGTGGATGGTTTCCAATGGACACCTACTAATGAAACAAAGAAGGTCTACGAAGAGGCAAAAATTACCAAGGTTCGTAAAATAATAGAATGTACACACACGCAGTCACGGGCTCACAAACCTACACACTGCACCGAGGGTGGACTTCCTGCGTGAGATCGCTTCAACATACACTCCTGGAAATTGAAATAAGAACACCGTGAATTCATTGTCCCAGGAAGGGGAAACTTTATTGACACATTCCTGGGGTCAGATACATCACATGATCACACTGACAGAACCACAGGCACATAGACACAGGCAACAGAGCATGCACAATGTCGGCACTAGTACAGTGTATATCCACCTTTCGCAGCAATGCAGGCTGCTATTCTCCCATGGAGACGATCGTAGAGATGCTGGATGTAGTCCTGTGGAACGGCTTGCCATGCCATTTCCACCTGGCGCCTCAGTTGGACCAGCGTTCGTGCTGGACGTGCAGACCGCGTGAGACGACGCTTCATCCAGTCCCAAACATGCTCAATGGGGGACAGATCCGGAGATCTTGCTGGCCAGGGTAGTTGACTTACACCTTCTAGAGCACGTTGGGTGGCACGGGATACATGCGGACGTGCATTGTCCTGTTGGAACAGCAAGTTCCCTTGCCGGTCTAGGAATGGTAGAACGATGGGTTCGATGACGGTTTGGATGTACCGTGCACTATTCAGTGTCCCCTCGACGATCACCAGTGGTGTACGGCCAGTGTAGGAGATCGCTCCCCACACCATGATGCCGGGTGTTGGCCCTGTGTGCCTCGGTCGTATGCAGTCCTGATTGTGGCGCTCACCTGCACGGCGCCAAACACGCATACGACCATCATTGGCACCAAGGCAGAAGCGACTCTCATCGCTGAAGACGACACGTCTCCATTCGTCCCTCCATTCACGCCTGTCGCGACACCACTGGAGGCGGGCTGCACGATGTTGGGGCGTGAGCGGAAGACGGCCTAACGGTGTGCGGGACCGTAGCCCAGCTTCATGGAGACGGTTGCGAATGGTCCTCGCCGATACCCCAGGAGCAACAGTGTCCCTAATTTGCTGGGAAGTGGCGGTGCGGTCCCCTACGGCACTGCGTAGGATCCTACGGTCTCGGCGTGCATCCGTGCGTCGCTGCGGTCCGATCCCAGGTCGACGGGCACGTGCACCTTCCGCTGACCACTGGCGACAACATCGATGTACTGTGGAGACCTCACGCCCCACGTGTTGAGCAATTCGGCGGTACGTCCACCCGGCCTCCCGCATGCCCACTATACGCCCTCGCTCAAAGTCCGTCAACTGCACATACGGTTCACGTCCACGCTGTCGCGGCATGCTACCAGTGTTAAAGACTGCGATGGAGCTCCGTATGCCACGGCAAACTGGCTGACACTGACGGCGGCGGTGCACAAATGCTGCGCAGCTAGCGCCATTCGACGGCCAACACCGCGGTTCCTGGTGTGTCCGCTGTGCCGTGCGTGTGATCATTGCTTGTACAGCCCTCTCGCAGTGTCCGGAGCAAGTATGGTGGGTCTGACACACCGGTGTCAATGTGTTCTTTTTTCCATTTCCAGGAGTGTATATAATTCCTTTGTGCTACGTTCTTCTTACGGTACAAAGTCTGCATTTGGAATCAAACTGAAAGTCTGCTAAAGCGTTGCATTCCTTGCTGCAACCCAGTAAAACAATCTTTATAAGAAGAGACGCAAGACCAAAAGCTAAAAGCTCCCCTCTCGCTATGAGACAACGCGCCACGCGGTTAAATGAACTCACTCTTCTTCGAAGAGACCTCAGCTGCAGACCCTCGGCGAGCTGGAACCAGACTGACTGTCTACATCTACATGGTTACTCTACAATTCACACTTAAGTGCCTGCAGAGGGTTTTCTTCGAACCATTTTCATACCACTTCTCTACCGTTCCACTCTCGAAATGCGCGTGAGGACAAGGGACACCTAAATCTTTCCGTTCGAGCTCTGATTTTTCTTGTTTTATTATGATGATCATTTCTCCCTACGTAGGTGTGTGTCAACAAAATATTTTCGCATTCGGAAGAAAAAGTTGGTGATTAAAATTTCGTAAATAGATCTCGCAGTAAAGAAAACCGCCTTGGTTTTAGTGACTGCCAGCCTAATCAGTGACACTCTCACCCCTATTGCGCGATAAGATAAAACGAGCTGCCCTTCTTTGCACTTTTTCCATGTCCTCCGTCAATCCTACTTGTTAAGGATCTCACACCGCACAGCAATATTCCAGCAGAGGACGGACAAGTGTAGTGTAGGTTGTCTCTTTACTGGGTTTTTCGCATCTTCTAAGTGTTCTGCCAACAAAGCGCAGTCTTTGTTTCGCCTTCCCCACAATATTATCCATGTGGTCTTTCCAATTTAAGTTGCTCGTAATTGTAATTCCTAGGTATTTAGTCGAATTGACAGCCCTTAGATCTGTGCGACTTATTATATACCCAAAATTTATCGAATTTCTTTTAGTACCCATGTGGATGACGGCGCACTTTTCTTTGGTTAGTGCCAATTGCCACTTTTCGCACCATACAGAAACTCTCACTAGATCATTTTGTAATTGGAATTGATCGTTTGATGATTTTACTAGACGGTAAATTACAGCGTCATCTGCAAACAATCTAAGGGGGCTGCTCAGGTTATCCCCTAGATCATTTACGTAAATCAGGAACAGCAGAGGGCCCACGAAACTACCTTGCGGAACGCCGGATATCACTTCCGTTCTACTCCATGGTTTACCGTCTATCACTACGAACTGTGACCTCTCTGAGAGGAAATCACGAATCCAGTCACTCAACTGAGACGATACTCCACTTGCAAGCAATTTGATTAATAGTCGCTTGTGAGGAACGGTATCAAAAGCCTTCTGGATATCTAGGAATATGGAATCGATCTGAGATCCATTGTCGACAGCACTTATTACTTCATGGGAATAAAGAGCTAGCTGTGTTGGACAAGAAAAATATTTTCTGAATCCGTGTTGGTTATGTATCAATATGTCATTTTCTTCAAGGTGATTCATAATGTTCACACACTCCAACGTCTCCCACGCGACCACGTGGCCAGGGAAACCCAGAGATGAGGCTTGCGCCGCCAACCTAACACCGGTAACTTTCACACAAGGGGAGCAAACCTCTTTGCCTACCTGAAACCTACAAGGGTTGGCCATTCTGTACGATTACCGCTGATTCTCTGCAGCAGACTAAACCACCGTACAGCAAAATGAAACACACCCACATTCATTCACTCATGCATGCAAGAGAGTTCTGTATCACTGGAAAGCAAATAAAATGATAATGAGAGGGGACTACAGGACCCTTGCACATTACACACAAAGGTCGCGCGTTAAGGCACTAGCTGACTGGAGAAGTCGACTTCAGTCACCCTTGCTCCCACTCACAGAACCGTTGTTATACCTCAGACTAACGGTATACTCATTTCCACATGAGACTGGCAACATGAAAAGGAACAGTCTTCCAAAAGGTGGTGGCAGAGAGTTAGAGTCTATTACCATGATCCAGTGTCTCGGCTACTTGCTCACCGAAATGAAAGGAATTTGCCGTATCAACAGAGAGGGCAAGCACACAAAAACAGATATTCATAATACTCTGTTCGTCATGCCACACAGTAAGGTTCAGCGACATCCCAACAAAACACTACATAAATAAACTCAGTGCGCACGAATCTAAATTTTAAGGTTCTCCAAAAATGCATCATGCCTGTAGTTCCAGGGAAAGATGGCTTGCAAGTTCAAAGCATCACCACATAATGTGAAGCACATCCATTAAGGACTGTGAGGCCGGAAAACGAGGCTGCGCCCAGATTAACCGTTACTGTTACCCAATATGATTAATAACCTAGGAATTGGCAACAAAGTTCCTCGAAGAGGAAAAAATGACGGGCACATCAAGTGAGTAACAGCAGGGTAAGGGTATTTATCGCCTTTGGGATGCTCGTCACGTTCTGAACAAGACCTCGAAGGCTACGAAGTCTTTGGCGACGTATTTCTTGAATAAAAATCTCTCGGTGTACATGCCGCGTCAATTCTGGATAAAACTCCAAGCTTTCGACCACTACCTCCATGGTCGTCGTCAGGGCTAAAACTGACTGTCGTGAACTAGCGAGGTTCCCACTTTTATATGCCAAGGACGGCTTCTGATTGGCTGGAATACGTCATAGCAACAGCGATATGGCGCGTAATGAAGTGGTGCCCTCTACTTCCATAGATGTAGTTTCTATCCTGCGTTGCTTGCAGCGCCATCCCTTGAATCAGGAGGTAAAGTGCTTGTTAAGCAGGCTATGTTCAGCCACCGCTGATTTTTCCAAATACCTGTATTTTAGGTGGCGCTGGTGCTCGATGCAGCGGTCGGCAACGGTTCTTACAGACTGGCCCACGTAATTCTTGCCGCATTCGCAAGGAATAGTATAAATTCCCGGCACTCTTAAGCCGAGACTATCTTTGACTGGTCTCAACATTTCCTTAATTTTCCTAGGTGGTCGGAAAACTGGTTTTGTTCCTTGCCTCTTCAGGACTCTGGCTATCTTGCTCGTTGTAGCACCGCAAAAAGGAAGCCGCGCTATGTGTTGGTCCTCTTCTTGTATATGGCTGGCATCGTGTCTAACTTTCTTGGACAATACTGATTTAATTTCACCGGCAGAATAACCATTCCTCTTGAAAACAGTCGTCAAATGGCTAATCTCGGGAACGAAGTGGTCCTTGTCGGAAATAGTCCTGGCTCTGTGTACTAAAGTATTCAGCATAGCTCTCTTCTGAGACGGATGATGGAAGCTATGGCTATGCAGATATAAGTCTGTATGGGTTGGCTTCCTGTACACAGAATGGCCCAGTCGTCCATCCGGCTTTCGCTCTACCAACACATCTAAAAAAGGTAACTTCTCTTCCTTCTCTACCTCCAATGTAAATTTTATGTTTGGATGTACACCATTTAAATGTTCGACGAACTGCTGCAGCGTGTCGCTGCCGTGTGGCCAGATTAAAAAAGTATCGTCGACGTATCTGTAGAAGCATGATGGGCGGAGGTGAGCACTGTTCAACGCTCGTTCTTCAAAGTCCTCCATGAAAAAATTCGCTATAGCTGGTGACAGCGGCGAACCCATAGCTGTTCCATCCGTCATTTCACAATAATTTCCACTGTATAAAAAGTAAGTGGTCGTCAAGGTATGCCGGAACAACTTCAAAATTTCTGAGGAAAAATGAGCAGCCAACAGTTGTAGGGTGTCATCCACAGGTACTTTGGTGAACAGAGAAACCACGTCGAGGCTGACCATGATATCACTTGGGCCTATCTTCATCTGTTTTATGATATCAACAAACATTTTTGAATTCTTAATATGATGTGGGCAGTGACCAACTATAGGCGCCAACCTCGAAGAATACGATCTGTTAACACATAGCATGAATTCGGAAAATACCGTTCTTGCGCAACACAGCTAGCTCTTTATTCTCATGAAGTAATGAGATGCTACGGTCGCAGGTTCGAATCCTGCCTCGGGCATGGATGTGTGTGATGTCCTTAGGTTAGTTAGGTTTAAATAGTTCTAAGTTCTAGGGGACTGATAACCACAGCAGTTGAGTCCCATAGTGCTCAGAGCCATTTGAACCATTTGAAGTAATGAGAGCTATCAACAGGGTATCTCAAATTTATTCCATATTTGTAGATTTCATGGAGGTTTTTAATTATGTTCCCCACGAATGGCTTCGAGTCAAATTGCGTGCCGATGGAGTATTATCCCGGTTGTGCGTCTGGGTTCGTTAATTTCCTCCTAGAAAGGCCACAGTTCGTAGTAATTGACATGTAGTAGAAAATGTAGAGTAAAACAGAAGCGATGCTTGACGTTTCCCGAGGAAGTGTTATAGGCCTTCTTCTGTTTCTGATGTACAATAATAAATGATTTAGGTATATAAATGATTTAGGTGACTATCTGAGCAATCGTGTTAGGCCGTTTGGAGAGAACACGGTCATTTACCGTTTAGTAAAGTCACCAGAAGGTCAAAACCAATAGTAAGATGATTTAGACAAGACATTTGTAGGGTGCAAAAAGTGGCAATTGACCCGAAATGATATAGAGGGTGGGGTAATTCAATTGAGTACTAAAAGGAATTCGTTAAGTTTCGGTTACAAGATAAATCACACGAATCTAAAGGCTGTCAGTTCAGCTAAATACTTACGGATAACAATCACGGACAGCTTAAAATGGAACAGTCACAGTGTGAGGAAGGCGAACCAAACATTGCGTTTCGTTGGCAGAATACTTGGAAGATTCAACAAACCCACTAAAGTTCCACTCTACGCTTGTCCGTCCTCTGCTAGAGCATTGCTGCGCAGTATGAGATCCTTGCCAGATAGGATCGACGGAGGACATGGAAAAAAATTAGAGAAGGGCAGCTCGTTTTGTATTACCGCGAAATAGGTGAGAGGATGTCACGGATATGACAAGCGAGTTGTGTTGGCAAACATTAAAATAGAGAGGGTTCTTTTTGTTGCAGCGAGATCTCTTCACTCCAACTTTCTCTTCAGAATGCGTAAATATTTTGTTGACGCTCACCTATGTGGCGAGGAATCAGAGCTCGCAGTCAGCCTGCTTATCTGGGTGGTAACGTGCTCCGCCTCCCATGCAGGCGGGCCCGGGTTCGATTCCCGGCCGGGTTGAAGATTTTCTCCGCTCGGGGACTGGGTGTTCTGTTGTCCCCGTCATCATTTCGTCCTCGTCACCGGCGCGAAAGTCGCCCAGTGTGGCGTCGACTGAAATGAGACTCGCACTCTGCGGCCGAACTTCCCCGATGGGGCCTCCCGGCAAACGATGCCAAACGCTCATTTCATTTCAGAGCTCGCACGGAAAGATTCAAGTGTTCGCTGTTCGAGAGTGGAACGGAAGAGAAGTAGTCTGAAAGTGGTTCGATCAACTCTCTGCCAGGCACTTAAATGTGGATCGCAGAGTAATTACGTAGCTGTAGATGCGGATTGGATAAAGCGAGGGGAAAGTTCGTCCTTCACCAGTATAACTTCTACATTGTACGAGGTGTGGCTAGAAAAAAACCGGACTAGTACTGGTGAAACAATAAAACGAATGCAATAAGGCTGAAAGTCGCGTGGCCTGTCACGTGACTCTCGCTCCGCCTACTGCTCGAGTTTCATCTGCCTCCTGCACTCAGTCTGCCCGTGGCGTCTGTTTTAAGTAGTTGACGTTTTGTCTGTGCGTCGGAAAATGTTGAGTGTACAGAAAGAACAGCGTGTTAACATCAAATTTTGTTTCAAACTAGGAAAATCTGCAAGTGAAACGTTTGTAATGTTACAACAAGTGTACGGCGATGATTGTTTATCGCGAACACAAGTGTTTGAGTGGTTTAAACGATTTAAAGATGGCCGCGAAGACACCAGTGATGACACTCGCACTGGCAGACCATTGTCAGCAAAAACTGATGCAAACATTGAAAAAATCGGTAAACTTGTTCGACAAGATCGCCGTTTAACAATCAGAGCAGTGTCTGAGTTAACAGGAGTTGACAAGGAAAGTGTTAGGCAGATTCTTCATGAAAGTTTCAACATGAACAAAGTGTGTTCAAAAATGGTTCCTAAGTGTCTCACAATTGAACAGAAGGAACGCCGAAGAATGATTTGTTCTGACATCCTGGAAAACATTGAAAGTGATCCCACCTTCTTACACAATGTTATTACTTGCGATGAATCGTGGTTTTTTACTTACGATCCCGAAACTAAACGCCAATCGATGCATTGGAAAACTCCTGGTTCTCCACGACAAAAAAAAGCACGAATGTCAAAATCGAAATTCAAGGCAATGATGATTGTTTTTTTTTGACATCAAAGGGATTGTGCACATTGATTGGGTACCAGAGGGACAGACAGTGAATCAGCATTACTACATTAGCGTCCTGGCTACCCTACGTGAGCGAGTACGGAGAAAACGGAACGATTTGTGGAGAAAAAAGTCATGGATCCTTCACCAAGACAATGCCCCAGCTCACAGTGCGTTGTCAGTGAAGACGTTTTTGGCAAAACACAACATTCCCATCTTAGATCATCCACCCTACTCACCTGATTTGGCCCCCTGTGACTTTTTTCTTTTCCCTAAAGTCAAGTCAGCTTTGAAAGGAACCAGATTTGAGACTGTTGAAGCAGTAAAAGAAAAAGCGACGGAAGTAATGTATGGACTTACCGAAAATGATCTGCAGCATTGCTATGAACAGTGGAAAATTCGTATGGAGCGGTGTAGAGACCGAGGAGGAGAGTACATTGAAGGAGATAACATGAAATTGTAAATAATTGTAAATAAATGTTTTTTCCAGCATCAGTCCGGTTTTTTTCTAGCCGCACCTCGCATCATCTCTGAACCTGAGTCCTCCAATAAGTTACTCCACTCTACAAGTTTAATGAGCTAGTGCTGCTGTCACTTCTTATTTACTACAGCAAAAAACAACATCTAAAGTAAGGAAAGGTACCATATTAATAGAAATATTATGTGGCTCCAACTAGGCCGTATTGCGGTCCTCTTCTTCCAAAGAACTTGCATCCCAAGGAAGAAATTATTTATCTGGTTAGCGGATTTTGTGAAGTATCTTTTCTTGCTAGTTTGTGATCAGTTACTGGATAAACTTCTTTAGGCTGCTGATATGATGTAGACCCTTTTCATTGCCAGAGTCTGGCTTAACCAAACTATACCTGGGATCGCCGATTTTCTCTTCAATACTGCATGGGGCTTCCTATTGCAGACAGAGCATAAGTATTTCCGTTTGAGTTGGTGGGCAACGTTCATTGAGCTCAGAGGTGATGAGGTATCTCGAAAGAACGACCTCCTGCATAACAGCCAGTACGGATTTCGAAAACATAGATCATGTAAAACCCAACTCGATCTTTTCTCACACAACATACAGTTGGCTGGGAGGGGTCGATAAAATGTTAAATAATACAGTATTCTACTTACTAGGGTTTATTTACATACCAAAATTCGGAAATTAACAATTCAGCCAAAATGATATTCAAATGCTCTCACTGATAATTAACACTTCATACACAATAATTGCAACCAATGCCAACGTCTTAATAAATAATAATGGCAACCTGTGGCAACTTCTTAATAATAACTCCAATCAAGGAAACGCAAATCAGACTAATCTTAACATGAGGGTTGGGGAAAATCTGGAAATAATCGTGCAAATACTTTGGGATTCTAATCAAACTGGTTAACATAGAGTAGAATTTCTGAAGGTGATACAAAGAATTACTGAAGTTAGTACGTAACACCTGTTGTGGAATTTGGGGCCAAACTGTTCATGACATCACCAGGCGAATCTACAGAGTGCGGCTCCTAAGATTAAAATTATGAACTGACTTGAAATTCCCTAAGTCTCACGCAGTAGCACGTCGGTATGATCATAGTGTAGTTAACGGCGACTTAAGTACTATGACCTCAATCAGTGGTGGCTCCAGCGGCTCTCTCTTGTGCAGCTAAGTACTGGACAACCCAAAAATTTTCTAAGTCCCCCGATCACGTCAGATCTGCTGGTGGCCGAAACTGGCGAAGATGGCGGAGTGTTGGCAGCAGCGCTCCATGACAAGACTCTCACTGAAGCGGGTGGCACGACGATACGAGTAAGTCGAGACAAGTTTTGAGTCAAGTGATCTCTGTGTGAAAGTGTCCAACGAGGAAACTTCGTTATATGCTTAATTTGATTGGCTGGTCTCTGAATCTACCGAGCTCCAGTTGATCAAAATGCTCCATAGAGAGCTCGGATTCCCTTTTCTGGATTGTATTTTAGTTGCTTACCCAGTAATTTCCATTCTACTATTCTCATCTGTAAAAAGTCGTTCTTCACTTTCCCTGTCTCTCTCATTCATCAATGAGGCAGCTTTCTGTCATCACTGTCATGCTTCTCTGTCTCTGTGAAATAGTTTGGATGAACCAATTTCTGTAGGTCTTACATCCTTAAGCAATGTTTATTGTAAGAGGTACACATTCGATAGCATCTCACAGTTTTCAGAGGTTACCTTGGGGCTCCCTTTCCAGTTGCGGATACCGATCTCCGGCATCCGTTCCAGAAGTCGGCCATACACAAAAAATTCTTCCTTGCCTTACATCAGAAAAACATTTGCATGAAAGGGGTCACCACAGGATGGTCTAACTGTTGACCATCTGTGCGGTGGCAGTCTGGGGTGTCACAAAGGTGTGTGTGGGGCCCATCTATGGCAATGACCGCCTCCCCTCGCTATCCTTCTCAGAAGAGCTCAGCAGGGTTGCTCACTGTTCTGGCGTCCGGCTCTCCACCCGTGTTGGCCAATGTGCCCCCAAAACATTTCCTTATTTCCAACTAGCATGCAGTTCCGTTTCAGATTACTACAGAATATGACCATCATTTGTACATTCAATATCAATTCATTTCTCTGACTGCAATTAACTGTTCGGGTAGAAGGTGGATCTCTAATACGAATTTGTATGAATTTAAGTATGTTACACGACTGTTCCAAAAAACTGTCCCGTAACAAAGCCACAGATCAAGGCAGTCGATTAACGAGAAGCATTTGACTCACTACTATACGTACGCTTATTATCAAAAGTATGATTGTACGGAGTATCAAGCGAAATTTGTGACTGGATCACAGATTTCATGGTAGGAAGGGCGCACCATGTTACCTTTTGGATGAAGAGTCATATACAGATGTCCAAGTAACTTCAGCCATGGCAAGCCATCCTGGGCTTAAAAAAAAAAAAAAAAAAGTTCAAATGGCTCTGAGCACTATGGAACTTAACTTCTGAGGTCGTAAGTCCCCTAGAACTTAGAACTACTTAAACCTAACTGACCTAAGGACATCACACACACCCATGCCCGAGGCAGGATTCGAACCTGCGACCGTAGCGGTCGCGCTGTTCCAGACTGTAGTGCAGGGCTTCACAACATACGTGCTCGCTGAGCATGCTGTGAGCAGCAAGGCGCGAGCACGGAGCAGCGCGAGCACGCTACCCCCACTACCGGACCAGAGTGGGGAGAGTCACTTCGGGCACACAACAGCTGCCGCCAGTCAATGTAAATCCGTGGCCACCTGCAGGGATATCACTCACGAATTATTACCACAGTCTAACATAACAGTCGCGACACTCACTGCTGTAAAAGTTGTTGCCGTTTGACAGATGGAGCGACACTAGCGCTCAGAGCGGCAGGTAGGGTGAACGTCAGACGCGTCGTAAGCATAATGTTTGTTTGCATCCATTTCGTACGTAATTTCCGAATTATTCGAGTTAGTTTCTTGCCTCCAAGAGTTTCTGTAGTACCAGAAGGCATAAATGTTTCTAAAAATGATTCTAAAATAAGCGCAAGTATGGACAAAAACCATGAATAGAGTGGCAAACTACAATACATTCGTGAAGAAACACTTGTGACATTGGACAGAATTGCAGCTTACCACGTTGATATCAAAAGAATATAAACATACAGATTCACATGTAAGAAGCACAGACATGTACCTCTACATGCAAAAGCGATGGACAGCTCGTTTATCGTTCTGTAGGCGTGCTGTGTTTGTCATTGTCACTTGTTGCCACGACCTTCATCTTTATATTATTCTAAGTGGGACAAGCAACTGACAAACAGTGGGAGAAATATGCTGAAAACATTATAATGAACTGATTACATTACACTTCACGAAAAACCAAATATTTGAATAATTTTCAAACAATCTGTCTGTATTCACTTTCCTTGTCCCATAATAGTTTCGCTCGAAGTCTAGCGATCTGCAATTCAGACACTTCACATGCTTTTGTAAGACACGAACAGCTGCACTTAATCTAACCACTTCATCGTCAAAGCAGGTCTTGTGTTAATGATTCTCACGAATCTGGCACTAATACATAGAGAGTTGAACTGGCTGCTTCTGTGTCATAGGACTGTTTTACAGCTTTAGATTGACTGTCGTATCTTTGTGGCAGTTTCTTCTTCATCGTCAGTTGAGGTGGCTTATTTGGAATGTCAAACAGTGTGGGTACTGCATTCCACACGAGTTTGTTATTGTCTGCGTTCATGAACTGGTTTTGTTCGAAATGTAGCGAACAAAACCTAATATTATTATACAGGTAAACCGGGTCTTTGTTCATAAGGTCTTCTCGTCTGCTATTAACTAGCCATTTTTTTGCTCCTAAAACGAAACATTCATGATTTATACACATACATTTGCAAATGAATCCTGACGATACAGTTTAGTAACATGATGGCATATTCCTCTCAGGATCCTTAGGAAACCTAAAAAAGACAGCTGTGGTGTCTTCTTCCTATTGCTGCTGCAATATATTGCGCTACAAACGCTCCCGATGGTAAAAACCATTCTATAAATCAAAATAAACAATCACTATTCGCTTTCGCGATCGCGCCGAACTCACAGTTCAACCTACCGGCCGCTTGGAGCGCTGCTGGCGCTGAAGGCAACAAAATCGAGGCGAAGTGTCGCGACTGTTATACTAGACTGTGTTATTACTGTGACAAATGAAACAAATAAAGGAGAATGTACACGTGCCACATAATTTTATTAGCTTAGTGTATGCCTCTTCATTCGTATTAATTTGTGAACTGTTACACAATAAAAGGTGTCACTGAAGTGTGGGATTCTCTGTTATCTTGTACTTTTTGCCCTTTACAATTGCGTCTATGTTCGGAGTAATTGTTCTTGTGCATCGTAGGCGCAGCGTGCAGTTTAAATTTCGACCAGACAATGCGTTTCTCAGGCGCGTCTTGTTACATTTCATTGCAGAGAACAGTTGTTCACAAACATACGTGGAACCGAACATTGATATTATTGTAGCCGCCAGTTTCTGCAAACGAGGAAATCTATCCTGAGGGAAGTGTCTGTAGAATTCCAAAATGTTTTTCTTGTTCTGAAATTTGTCTCTGTATTCTGTCAGATCTTGAAAGCACTGATCAACTAAACTATGTGAATAACGTTCACAGTCTTTGTGAACATCTTGCATGGATGATAATTTAGGAAAATGAGCTAGTTTTCCTGTTTCCAGCTGACTCACCCAAAGTGTCAATTTCATTTTAAAAGCTCGTATTCGATCTATGAAATGAGTAATTAGCAGATCTTTATCTTGTAGTGAAATGTTCAAAGCATTCAGATGGCTAGTTAAATCTGCTAAGAACGCGAGATCACATTTCCATGAAGGCTCTTTCAATTCAGGAACACACATGTTATTTATTTCCATGAACATATTTATCTCATCTAATAGGCAAAAATTCGATTTAATAATTCGCCACGACTAAGTCAGCGGACCTCGCTGTAATAAGGCAGGCTACCATACTGGCTTTCTACATCCTCAAGAAAGCTTTTAAATTGCCTGTGTTGTAGCCCATGCTTCCTTATATAATTGATTGTACGAACAACAACACTCATCACATTTTTTAGAGAGATACTCTTTGCACATAAGTTTTCCTAGTGGATCATACAGTAAACGCCCCTTATTTCATTCGGCACGGTCAGTTTTTGCATTTTCTCCTTCAACAGCGCAACGAAACCTAATTTTTTCCCTGCCATCGCTGGTGCACCGTCTGTAGACACTGAAACTAAAGAATTCCACGACAATCCTATATTTTCAACACTTTCTTCAACACTACTTAAAATATCACCTCCAGTTGTAGTGTTCTTCATGGCTACTACATCGAGGAGCTCCTTCCTCACCTGAAGATCTCTATTAACACCTCTAATAAATATGGAAAGCTGCGCTGTTCCAGTGATATCAACACTTTCGTCCAGAGCTAGAGAATACGCCATAAAATCTATACAGATATTTGCAAGCTGGCTCTGGACGTCGTCTGCCATGTCCTGTATGCAACGCATAATGGTCATGTCAGATAATGGCACAATCCGAAACTGTTCAACTTGAGATGGACACAAATGTTCCGCTGCAACTACCAAACATATTTTATTAAATCGCCATCAGTGAAGGAGCGCAGGGATTTTGCTAAAAACAAAGCAATTTTGTAGCTCACTCTGAGAGCTTCCTCAGTTGATTTTTCTTCGTCATCCAGATCTTCTTCGGATAGCTTCCTTTTAAGTTTAATAACTTCCTGTGCACGATCTGGTCCATCACATTTTCCGCTTCCGTAGTCTTTCGCATGGTACGACATATAATGTCGCTGCAAATTAAATTTCCTAAAAGAATTCAGTGTTTTGTGACATACTAAACATTTTGCAACACCAACTTTTTCTGTAAACAGATACAATTCCTCCCAATGGGGGTTTAACTGCGAAAGCATGGTTGGGGTTACACAACAGCGACTTGACATGATTCTTAACCAGCGAAGTGACTGTTAGAGCTGATCGTAGTACTTTGAACGTTACACAGTCGGTGCGAATTCAATAGGCATGCTGCGGCCCTATGCAAACGTGCGCGTATTTCCCCTCCCTCCCTACTCCGCGACCTTGCACCTGCTTGCGAGCACGTGCCTGAGCAGACGCGAGTACTCGCGCTCAAAACCGTCCAGTTGTTAAGCCCTGCTGTAGTGCCTAGAACCGCTCCGCCACCCGGCCGGCCCTGGGCTTACATTTCAGCAAGACACTGTCTGCCTGCACATGGCGAGAGTTTCTACTGCTTGTCTTCGTGCTTGCCAAATCTTACGTTGGCCAGCAAAGTCGCCGGATGTCTCCCCAGTTGAGAATGTTGGGAGCATTATGAGCAGGACCCTCCAACCAGCTCGGGGTTTTGGCGATCTAACGCGCAAACTGGACACAAAATGGCACGATATCCCTCTTCTAGCATTTGTAGACATAGAGAAAGCTTTTGACAATGTTGACTGGAACACTCTCTTTCATATTCTGAAGGTGGCAGGGGTAAAATACAGGGAGCGAAAGGGTATTTACAATTTGTACAGAAACCAGATGGCAGTTATAAGAGTCGAGCGGCATGAAAGGGAAGCAGTGGTTGGGAAGGGAGAGAGACAAGGTTGTAGCATATCCCCGATGTTATTCAATCTGTATATTCAGCAAGCAGTAAAGGAAACTAAAGAAAAATTCGGAGTAGGTATTAAAATCCATGCAGAAGAAATAAAAATTTCTAGGTTCGACGATGACATTGTAATTCTGTCAGAAACAGCAAAGGACTTGGAAGAGCAGTTGAATGGAATGGACAGTGTCTTGAAAGAAGGATATAAGATGAACATTAACAAAAGAAAAACGAGGATAGTGGAATGTAATCGAATTACATTGGGTGGTGCTGAGGGAATTAGATTAGGAAATGAGACACTTAAAGTAGTAAATGAGTTTTGCTATTTGGGGAGCAAAGTAACTGATGATGGTCGAAGTAGAGAGGATATAAAATGTAGACTGGCAATGGCAAGGAAAGCGTGTCTGAAGAAGAGAAATTTGTCAACATCGAGTATAGATTTAA
Organism: Schistocerca nitens; assembly: GCF_023898315.1. NCBI lineage: Eukaryota > Metazoa > Arthropoda > Insecta > Orthoptera > Acrididae > Schistocerca > Schistocerca nitens. The sequence goes on along the minus strand of NC_064617.1, from coordinate 973,506,844 downwards.
GTGTTAGGAAGTCGTTTCTGAAAGTATTTGTATGGAGTGTAGCCATGTATGGAAGTGAAACATGGACAATAAATAGTTTGGACAAGAAGAAAATAGAAGCTTTCGAAATGTGGTGCTACAGAAGAATGTTGAAGAATAGATCGGTAGATCGCATAACTAATGAGGAGGTATTGAATAGAATTGGGGAGAAGAGGAGTTTGTGGCACAACTTGACTAGAAGAAGGGATCAGTTGGTAGGACAAGTTCTGAGGCATCTAGGGATCACCAATTTAGCATTGGAGGGCAGTGCGGAGGGTAAAAATCGTAGGGGGAGGCCAAGAGACGAATACACTAAACAGATTCAGAAGGATGTAGGTTGCAGTAGGTACTGGGAGATGAAGAAGCTTGCACAGGATAGAGTAGCGTGGAGAGCTGCATCAAACCAGTCTCAGGACTGAAGACCACAACAACAACAACATCCCTCAGGAGGAGATCCAACAAGTCTATCAATGAATGCCAAGCCGAATAGCTGCTTGCGTTAGGGCCAAAGGCGACTTGCTGAATTTGTGAGGCTCTTTCTTTTCAATACAATCATTCAGCTTTTGTAAAATTGTAATCATTTGTTTGTCTGTACATGTTCATCACAACTACCGATTTTTGCCCCATTCGGATAATTTCTCGGCCATGCGTCTTTTTTTTTTTTTTTTTTTTTTTACGCAGCAGGTACTACGCACTTGATGCCAAATTTAGCTCTGGAGGCACGATACGCACTCAACCTCACCGAAGCAGTTGTATAAAAAAATATGGTATTTTTAAAATCTTGCTCTCTCTTGGATAAATTTCTGCAAACTCCCATGCACAGAGCAGCAAAACAGCCATCATCCATCTCTTGGTAAGAGTTAAACTTTTTCGAGGTTGATATTGTGTTGCTTTTGTACAGTTTGAGGATCTATTCCCCTGACGTCTTTGAGAGCACCTACAGCTTAATTTTTCACTGACCTCTGTGCAATATGAGTTTTGCACGCGCCCAAAGTGTTGCCCGGATAGCACGTACTACAACATGAAAATAAATCTGCGGAACAAGGGCGAAAATTTTACAGAAATATCTGCCAGACAGGAAAGCTTTAGCTTGGATTAAGAAAAAAGACTAGCAGACATTTTATTCCTGGATTATTTAGGATGACCGTTTTAGATCTTGTCTCATCATAGGGCTCAGCCATAACACAGCGGGCTATCATATGGATTATTTAGATAGCGGTACTGGTAACGGCGTATCAGTCAACCGTCAGGGCCGTGAGGATGGGGGAGGGGGGGGGGCGAGCGAGCCCCCTTCATTCATAGTCTGCAGAAGGGGGGTGAGATATAGTTTCTGCCCCCACAAACTGACTTACAGTCAACCATAAAAATTATGCTGTACGTCACCAAACACGTGTTTATTCTGATGACAACATTTCCAGTATCGTCAGTGTCCTCTGAGAAGTCATTCGACATCTTGCGACGACTTAAAATTTGCCACAGGTCAACAGTGACACAGTCGACACTCGCTCATCAACTCCTTCATGTTCATCAAGACGGGGCTGGGAAAATTAATCTCACAGATGTCATGAAAGAATTTGTTTCCCGAGCTGTGGAATCGAAAGCTACGTTCGAAAACTCTCGTAAGATTTTTGGAGACTACGAAGAAACAAAATACATGCCTTCTTCTTGAATTGCGGTCTACTGCAAATCTGAACTATTGTTCGGAAGTCATCTGGGAGAAAAGTAGAACTAATGTCTTCCCAATTATCTGATGTCGTTTTTCAAAGGAACTGAACTGTTTTCAGGATTCAGAACCTATAAAACTGGATCCATATTTACGACTTTCAATATTAATGAATTGTTTCGCTTTGAAAAACAAGACAGCAGTGACTGAATAACACCTTCCCACACTATCGAAATAGATATTTGCTTAACGGCTTTGCAATCTATTGCAAGAAGTATGCCTAATTCACATTAGCAGAAAACAAAGAATAAGTTTGTTAGCCCTCCTCCTCCAAAAAATATCAGTGAATAACTTCATTTATCCCCCCTTCCTCCCCAACAAAAAAATAGTTGGTTCACCACTGGGTGCTGGATATATTTGTGAGGTAGTTTCATTTCCAGCATTTGCCTCGCAACCAAGGAAAACATGCAGAAATCCTTGACCGGAACGGAGACATTGGAACTAGGAAATATTTTTGTTTATTGCTGGGAAAACGTTGTCTCAATCAAAAAGATATAATCATATTCATAGGCGTCCGCAAGAGGGGCAACGGGGGACCTTGCCCATTCTTGGAGTCTGGGTATAGGCTTTTTATTCATTATACAACCTGCTCGAATTTCTAGCAGTCATTGTCTCTGCGTTCATACGAAATTATGCCAGTTCCTTTCTTGCGGCTGCGGTTTCGGCGCTGATCTGCAGTCAAATGAATACGAACCTTTTGCAGAACCGTGACGAAGTAACAGCTTCAATCTTTTCCTGTCGCTTCTCGTTCAGACCTTACACGTCACTCGAAAAACGAAAATACCATTTCGTGCGATAGAACGGAGGGAGAAAAGTGTGACATTTCAAGGTTAAAACGGTGCTTTCCAGGACTGAGACATTCTCAAAGACTGTGGGTCACGAGCAGCCACAGTAATGTGACAAACTGAAGTGACAATTATTACCTTGGTTCAGTCCTAGGCTACCAAAATTTGATTCTACCGCGAGTTTGAGGATGCTTCTGGGAGGTTTTCCAGACTCATCTATGGTCTTATATTGGTCCTGGACTACGCTTTACCTAACAAACCAAAAACATTTAGTTTTCAAAACACATTTTCCTCAACTTTACTTACGAAGTAGAAGCTAAAAAATAGGAATCAAAGAGGCAATGCGATAAATCCGCTTTTAACCAAACATAGTGTTATTACTCGTAAACGGCTCAAAGTTGAACGAAGCGATTTTGAAGATTATTCTCAGTTTCTCCACTTCGGGGGGCGGGGGGCTAATGTGGTGTTTTTGTTCAAATCCAGCTTTAGTTTTTCACTCACTCTGATTTTTCATTTTTAGATTCAGTTTAAAGTTGTAGGACTTTGAATTAATTATTTTTGTGAATATTTTCTAGCTTTATTTCAGAAACCAGTGGATGGCCTGGATTTAATGAAACATCAAAAGGTACACGTGTGTACTATTGAAATATGCTTATCGCATAGGTACCTAAGTAATCCTTAAAAATACTACCAGTGAATACATAACTTTCAGTCTTTTGAGATATAATACGTCTTGCCTTTTGAGATACAATAAGTTTTGTATATTTCTTGTCAAATTTAGTTTTTGGGGCACTGCGCGTTTTAAAACTCACCACATCAGTTATTATAAAACTGGCAAGTTTATCGTGCCCCGCTTGGAAAAGTTTCTGCGGACGCCCATAATACTATGGCGTGTTTAATTTTTCGTGTGCAGAATACTTGTCTTGGACGTTGTGGGTTATACAGAATATAGTGTATTTTTGTGTTACAGTTGCCCAAACCTTATGAATATATTATAGTAACTAATTTGGAAATAGAACATGTATCCGTTGATGGTGCGTGCTAAGTGCGAGTGTTTCTTATACGGAAATGCAGCACGGGAGACATCTGGTAGCGCTACGCGGAGCACTGCACTCGATGTATACACAAACAAGATGGCGTCGGTTAGAAATTCCAGAAGCGACCGATAGAGGGCCACAAGGAACATCGCTCTATCACGTCGACATATTTTTCTTCGTAACAAGAAACGTTGCACGAACCGATTCTAGGCTTGCTGCAATCTTTCCAAATTTCATATTCGGAAACCGTATCTTATACAGCGATCCATTATACCCAATAAGATTCTACCATAATTCGAGATGAAAAACAATCCGTTCTTTTTGAAAGTACTATAAAATACGTATTCCAGTGAAGAGATAATATGTAAAGTGTAATCTCTTGGAAATTCTAACAAAACATACTTTACATATGAATCCTATGATTTCTTTGTCTATGAAGCACATGGTTTGTTGTATACAGTCCAATCTAAATAAAAAGAAATACTCGTAGATGAACACGTAGTATTTCACTCACTGTCAGTTTCTTGTACCTTTCTCTCAGCTGGAAGGAAGGATTTGTGTAATACCGGACGTATTTGAGCATTGATTCAAACAAGCGATCACCATGCTAACAAAAAGCAGTGCGTAAAGTACGTGGTGGATTCTAAATAGTGTAGAATAAATGTATGCATCACTTACTTGAGTGTTAAGTTCTGTCTACAAATATCGCAGAGTAAGTACTGAGTAATTAACATTTATCTTTGCTTTCAATTTCTGTTTTGTTCACTTCGTAGAATCGAAATTTCTCTCATATACAACCGTTAAAATATGCCCTTCTCTTTGTCGGCCTGCTTTACAAACTTGTTTAAAGGTGCAGGTGACGTAAAAATTTCATACCTTTAATTTTGTACTGTCTCTTCTGAGGCACTTGTTCAACAGTATGTATGGATATCTAGCAAAAGCACTCACTGCAGGCGTCCCTGATTATTTTAATATACCCATGAAGCCACAGTGTCAAAAATTAGACTTAATTATACTGCCAACAGATGTTCGTTCATGGCTGAATTTATTACCGCAGTCTGCAGAACCAACTGAAGACTTACACCTTACAGATCGTGATAGTGCACACGAAAAATGAACAGGCTGTCAAATCCTTAACTCAGTTATATTTCACCAGTACACTGTAAACTAGTAGACCTAAATATAGACGGTAATGTCAGTAACCAATTCGTAATCTCGTTACCTTCGAATGCATTATGCGTCAATTCTTTCACTCTTAAGAGGCCCCCCTAAGTACAGCGCTCATTTGTAGCTACGTTCTGTTTATAATGAAAATTTAAAAAAAAATCCGCGATACTTTTTCCCGAGCAACTGCATATAAGATTCAAAATATCAACTTTTAACAACTTCAAATATGACTCAAATCATGAAGTGAATATGTATATCGACGTTGTTGTGCAATGTTTCAATAGAAATGTAGAAACTGATCATTTTCAAACTTTCATTACTGTATTAGTCTCTCATTCCTTTCTTAACATGCAGGAGCGGTTGGCATAATTGAATATACGTATTTACCTTCCTATCCTTCTCACCAGAAGATTCGGTGTGCAGCAAGTTCTTTTTTCCTTTTATTTCAACAAATTACCCCTGTCTCGGTGTAAAATTAATAGAACCCTTCTTTGACTATTAACGCCAGTTATCTGCCCAAAACTATCCGAAATCAAGTATGTAAACTGTTAGTTCTGCCATGAAAATTAACAAATTTAATGTTCCACAAAAATGTATTGCAGCTTTGCCCAATTACTGCCATTATATATTTTTCTCACAAATATGTATTATCACCTAAATTCAATGTTAAGTGTATAGCTGCCACATGTTTACCTTTATAGCTTTTTCCAGCGACTTGCACCATATCATCAAACAAGCTGAACATTTTTCTTGTTCGGTTTCATAATACTCACAAGAAGTCCTCCAAATGAAGACAAAATAATTTGCGTACCTATGTCTCTCTCTTCCACTCCATGTGTGTCTGATCAGACACACGTGCCACGCCCTTAGTCATTACTCTTTTGTTGTCGTAGTCTTTAATTCGAAGTCTGGTTTGATGCAGCTCTTCACGCTAGTCTGTGCTGTGCAAGCCCTTTCATCTTCACTACTGCAACGTAACGTCTATTTGTTCCTCCGTCTACAATCTTTATATCCCGCCATGGGCTTTCGCAGAAATTTGTGTAAGGGGGGAAGAGGGGGTAAAACTATAAAATTGTTTTTTATATTTTTTATATATATAGTTCATGAGTTGTGGGACGTGTGATGCCACAAGAACTAACTTCTAGAAGTGTATGAGAGTTCTGCAATGAATAAAAACTCCGAACTCAGGTTTCTAGGGAGAGTGGGCGTTGGCGATAATTTGATGCCTCAGAATGTGCCTTATTACCCTGAACCTTCTTTTAGTCAAGTTGTGTCATAATTTTTTTTTCTCCACGGTTAGATTCAGTACTTCCTCATTATTTATTACGTCAGCGTTCTCCTGTAGAACATTTCAAAAGTTTCAGTTCTCTCCTTGCCTGTATTAAAAGTGGCTGGTTGCTGTATTTCTTCAAGTAATTGTATTACCGTTGTTTTACTTTTGTTGATGTCCATCTTATAATGTTTTTTTCTGGACACTATCTATTCCGTTCAACTGCTTCTCTTTTTAAATATGAGAAATTCAGGCAGTATTTTACCTCACAATAGGGTTACCATATTGTGATGTGCAAAAACTGGGAGTATTCAGGGTAGTGTAATTTATCACATATAGTTTTCATTTCCTTGCGCATTTTTAGGAAATCATTTTTACAGATGATTCTGTCATAGTACTGAACACATGCAACATTTTCAATGTTGTACAGTGTGAGCAACAACAGCTTTAAACTTCCAACAGTGAGCGTATTCCGCTCATCCGTCCATTGACCATTTAGCAGAGAAAAATATTCACTCTACATATGCATTATCTGCAGGTATGGCAAAATAGTACGCCTTTTAGCAGCTCATTCTAATCAACACTACTACTCATGTGTTGGTACCATTTCTCAGCAACACTTTTCCATAAGCAGCTCATTCTAATCAACACTACTACTCATGTGTTGGTACCATTTCTCAGCAACACTTTTCCCTATGCAGCTCATTCTAATCAACACTACTACTCATGTATTGGTACCATTTCTCAGCAGCGCTTTTCCCTACCAAAGTGGCAGAGTTCATCATGTATTGCGTTCCTAAAGCACCTACTTCATCAAAGAGTATAAAGTCATCAATAACAATATTAACGCCTCTTCTAAAAGTAACACAGTTTTTTCCACTGTTTACCGCTCTGGCTCTTTTTCCAGAGCTAAGCACTGAAGTACAGACATACCACTGTATTGGGACATGCATTTATTAATATAATTCTAACTAACTGTGGGAAAAGTGTACATTTCACTTTCAAAGACTTTAACTAAATTTTCGGCACCGCATTTAGTAATAATTTCCTTTACATTTTTAAAGGGACAAAATCGTTTTCTGCCCTTTCATGCAAACTAGCGCTCTGTAAAGCAGAGTAGATTTCTAGAAAAGTTTTGTTCTCACCTTCAATGTGTAGAGTTTTTGTTTTTGCAAAAAAAAACTCGTTACACTATGTACAGTAGCTAAAAGTTCGATAAATTTCCAGGATGACTGTTGCCAAAGCGAAGATTCAAAGTAAACTGAAGTGATAAATAATATATTTTTATTTATACGTTCTGAAAACGGATGGTTTTGCAAAAAAATTCCAAAACTGTTTGGGGGTCGAGGAAGAGTCTCATAAACGGATAGCCCCCGGTAACATCGCGTAATACCATAACCCTGGCTCATGGCTGTTTGTGACCTGGGGGCTAAGATAGTTAAGACCGCGAGAGAAGTCTCTAGCAGCTGGCTGCGCTGTTGCCAGCTCTGAACTGTTAAGCTCAAAACGACTGCACGAGGAAACAATAGTCGCCTATAGGGATGCGACGTCATAGAGACATACATAAAATCGCGTTACGTGATTGGTTGGAGTAGTCATGCGCGATTTTTCATGGACATTATTTTCACGATTCTGCTGTACGGATATGTAGCTCCACTTCCAAGGGCGTACCGAGCGAGGGGTAGGGACAGCAGCTGCGACCCCCTCCCCCCCCCCCCTCTCGGAATGCTTCTTCCTGCCCCACACTGCCGATGCGCTAACGGAACTTACACCCTGCCCGTAACAAACACGACGTATTAATTCAGTTCCAATCTTAAGAATGTCAGAACACGTGATAATATCGAATAGTAGCAAGTATGTCCATAGCCAATTGTCACGAAATCTTAAAACTATTAAGCGATTTACCGCGTACGTTCCTGCTTACTTTAGACTATGCCATGTCTACACAAAAGATAACCATCGGCCTTGGAATTCTAACATGGCCTGCAGATGCCTCGCTATACGGCGCGTACGATAAAATTTAAATCGGGGGAAGGTTAAGAACAGCAATAGAACTACCTAATACAACAACCTATTCTCTACAGACTTGCTTACATATCGTCCTACAAGCGGGAAGTTACTACTGTTATAATATTGGTACGTTTACACATGCAACAGAAATTACATTGTGCCAACAACAGTCCGGCAACATTTTCGACCAAATGAACTGCAGCTCGACTAACATTGCCGGCCACTGCATCGTTTGCGGTAATACATTTCCGGACCAAAGTGTTTACACGGCCTACAGTATTGCCGCGAAATGAACGCAAGTGAGCTAGTGAAACTGAATGCGACTCCCGTGGGTTTGCATTCCACGATGAAAGATGTTAGCAAGAAAAAGAGAAATCGGCCCTTTTGTATGCAGTCTTTTTTTTTAAATAAACGAACTACTTCCGAAACTCTTACTTTTGATTCTGGATGCTCTTCCATAAGGTTGAAAACACTACTTTGAATCTGTACTCCTACATAAAGACAAGTCGTTGATTAAATTTGAAGTAAATCGGTCAATTACTTTTCGAGATTTTTGTTGCCAAAAAGGGGTAACGTTGATTTGTTACCAAAAATCTCCGGAAGTAATTGACCGATTTACTACCAATTTTTACACGATACTCTAATGAACACTCGAACAGACGTAGGCTTATATTTTCCTGAAGTATGTAACATGTAAACAAATATGTAATATACAAAGGGGAAACATATTTTCCAAAATTTCGATAATTTCCTGGCCGACTTACTTCAAATTTGTACACGACACTATTAATGATTGTTCGGATGGACATAGGCTACATATTTCTAAATAAATAGTGTATATAAATCTGTATGTAATATGTAAGGCGGGAATGTTGTTACCAAAAACTCGAAACGTTCTTGACCGATTTACTTCAAATTTATACGCGATATTCTAATGAACGTTCAGATGGACATGGGCTACGTGTATGCAAAAGGGATAAAGTTGTTTCTGTATCAAAAATGTCGAAAAGTTCTCGGCCAATTTGCGTCAGATTTGTACCCGACACTCTAATGAACATTCGGACAGACAGGGGCTACATATTTCTTTTAATATGTGTAGTATATAAATATACACGTGATACGCAAAGGGGAAACGTTGTTACCAAAAATGTCGAAACGTTCTTGTTCGATTTAGTGTAAATTTACTACATGATACTCTATTGAACTTTCAGACGTACATTGCCTATATATTTTTTGATAGTGTGTAATACAGTAGTAGTAGTAGGGTATTCTGCCCTACGGCAGGTCTTCTCTGTCCACAGCCAGTCTTTTCATTTCTGAATATTTGTCTCCTTTGATATTGTCCAGCATTTGGTATCTTCTTCTTCCTCTTCCCCTTTTTCCCTCCACCATTCCTTCTATTCCTTCCTTCAATAAACAGTCCCTCCTCATACAATGTCCAATCAGTTCCGTTTTCTCTTTCTGATGACTTTCAGCGTGTTTCTTTCTTCTCCACCTCTTCTCAATACTTCTTCATTCCTTACTCGGTCTTCCCATTTCACTTTTCCATTCTTCTCCATATCGACATCTCTAGTGCCTCCAACCTTCTTTCATCTTCCTCAATGTCCAGGTCTCCGCACCATACAGTGCAAAGCTCCAGATGTAACATTTGGCAAGTCTTTTCCTCAGATCTTTGTTTAGTGGCCCACAAAATAATTTCTTTTTCTTCTTGAATCCTTCTTCTGCCATTGCAATTCATTTCCTAATTTCTGTTGAGCAATACATATCATCCATTATTACACTTCCCAAGTAATTGAAGTTATTCACTTGTCTATTTTCTCTCCCCCTATTTTCATTCGCAATTTTCTCCCTTTCCTCCATTTACCATGTTTTTCGTTTTCTTCTTGTTAATCTTCATTCCATATTCTTCTAATTTTGTGTTTAGCTCATCTAACATTTGTTACCTCTCTCTTGCGCTCTCTGCCATCACAACCATGTCTTCTGCAAATTTTATACACTCCACCCTCCGACACCCTATACAAACTCCTCTCCTTCCATCAAAACTTTCATTAATAATTTCCTCCTGATAGATATTGAACAGTGTTGGTGATAAACAACAACCTTGTCTTACACTTCTTTCCAGTCCAATTTCTTCACTCATCGCACCTTCTATTCTTACTCTTGCTCTCTGGTTCAAATATAAATTTCTAATTAGCTGTCTATCCCTCCAGTCCATGTTTCCTTAGGATTTCCGTCAGTTCGACCGATATGACACAATCAAAAGCCTTCTCAAGATCAATGAACACAACATCCACATTCCTTTTCTTCTCCATGTGCCTCTCCCCTATCACTCTCAGTAGCTCAATGGCATCTCTAGTTCGCATTCCTCGCCTGAAACCAAATTGTTCATCTCCTATTACGCAATTCAGCTTTCCATATAGCCTTCTGTTGAGCGTCCTCAGCAAGACTTTGGTTGCCTGCGATATCAGGCTCACTGTTCTATGTTCCTCACACTTTTTGCTATTCTTTTTCTTTTCTATAGGTATTAAGATACTTTCTGTAAAGTCGTTTGGCCATTTCCCTGTCATGTATATTTGATTACACAATTCAATCCACTCCCTTTCCCCTTCTTTCTCCAATGACTTACACAGTTCCGCAGGAATCTCATCAGTCCTGATTGCCTTTTCATTTTTCATCTCTTTCATAGATGCTTCAACGTCACTAGTTAGTATTGGATTTCCTTTGTCATCATCTGCAACTTTATATTCTTCTTCACTTGGTCGGCTGTCTGTATTGTTGTTAGCAAAAATCTCAAAAAGTTCATGATCTATTTACTTCATATTTTTACACCAGCGTTTAATAAGTGTTCAAATGGACATAGGCTACATACTTTTGTAAACGATAGTGTACACTTTTCTGTTAAAATCGACTGTGAGGAGGAATACAGTACGCTGTGCTGTGATGTGAAAATCTGAGGTTTCGATTCTTTCTACCAACAGACAAATTGTTTGCCCCCTATATATTCTTTCTCCATATACGTATTGTCAAAATAAAATTGTATTCACAAGAATGTGCTGTTTTGTTTTCTTCCACACCGTCGGTTTTACAAAGAAGAGGTAAATTGTATTGACTATTTATCGGGTTATGCTTAGAATACTACTAGGGAATCTGAATGATACGAAACTTCGTAATACAGTCCATTCACAGATTTAAACCACGCAAAATACTGTCACTGATGCTACTATCATCACAGATCCAACAACTGGAGAGCTGTCTCTCACATGCCTTGTACCAATGATCCTAACCGATTTACCCATTTATTTTAAGCGACTTCAGTTCCCAATCGAGTTTTCGTTTGCAATAAAAATAGATGAGGCTTAAGGTCAGAGAGAGGGGTAAGACGACAGAAGTGGGAAGGATGGGGGTTGTGGGAGGTGGAGGAAATGGACAGAGAGGGGGAGATTCAAAGAGACAGGAAAGGAGGGGAAGAGATCGACAAAGAGAGGGGGAGGGAGGAGATAGACAGTGAGAAAGGCTGGAGCGGGGGAGGGGAAGGGAGGAGTTTAGGACTTATGCCCAATTTACATATATATTTAGCAGTTGCGAATCATTTCTGGGTTAGATAGTGTATCATAAAAGCAGTCGGTTCGAAACCGATATGGAAGACTGTAGACCACTTTGCAACCAGATTGGCGATCACTCTTCGGTTTTTCGTTACTGGTGATTCATACCAGAGTTTGACGTGGTTCTTCAGAGGGCACTTCTCATTGAACAGACGTAGACAGAGGTAGATATAGCCCAACCATTCGAAATATTCTCCACCATAGGTGTACGACGCCGGCAACACCTCGGCAACTACCTGCCATAACCTGCTCCACCAGCAATATTCCCGGGCCATACAACAAAATTGCCCTGTATTGAACTCACACTGTTGCAGTGCTGCCCGCTGCACTATTCTGGGCACATATTGACCTAGAATATGGCCTGTGTAAACGCACCTGACCCAAACCACTTTTTGGTGAGGCGTAAGATACAGAGGTAAGTCATGGCACAAATTGTGTCTACTACGACCAATCTTGTTTTGTTGAGTAATTCTTCTTGTTATTGTTTTATCTATTTTCACTTAAGAACTAAGTGGCAGTGACGAAATCTAGCTTTGTGAAAACACTACAACTGGAACAGATTTTGTCTTTTTAGTACGTTTAATTTCGCGACATAGATTTTACAACCTGATGATGAGAGCATTGTCTCTCGAAACGCGTTGTTAAAATATATATAAAAATCGCGGTTGAATGCTAAATGTGATAACCAGTGATAACCTGGAACAGATTACATTAGATCAGATTAGTACTTGATCCATAGTTCATGAATACGACACTTCGTAATGATGTGGAACGTGTCAGGTTAGTAAAAGGTGTCTATACAAGATATTACATTACACAAAATATTACATGACACTTAATATTTTTATTTATTTTTTGGTAGGGGTGGGGAAATTACCCACTTACTATATCCAAAAATTCATCTAATGAATAGAAGGAGTGGCCATTCAGAAATTCTTTTAATTTCCTTCTAAATGCTATATGGCTATCTGTCAGACTTTTGATGCTATTAGCTAAGTGACCAAAGACTTCTGTGGCAGTATAATTTACCCCCTTCTGAGCGGCAGTTAGATTTAACCTTGAGTACTGAAGATCGTCCTTTCTCCTAGTTTAGTAGCCTTGTACACTGCTATTACTTCTGAATTCGTTCGGATTGTTGATAACAAATTTCATAAGTGAATATATATATATATATATATATATATATATATATATATATATATATATATATATATATATAGTGAGGCTACAGTGAAGATCCCTAGCTCTTTAAATAAGTGTCTGCAGGATGATCTCGGATGAGCTCCAGCAATTATTCTGATTACACGCTTTTGTGCAATGAACACTCTTTTACTCAAAGATGAGTTACCCCAGAATATGATGCCATACGAAAGCAGCATAAGTAGCTGAACTCAAAACGTTTCAGCAGATCTTCAGTGTGTTTTTTCCAGTTAAACCCCTCATCAATGCATACACCTATAAATTTTGAATATTCTACCTTGGCTACTGATTTCTGATCGAAGTCTATATTTATTAATGGTGTCATTCCATTTACTGTGTCGAACTGTAGTATACTGTGTTTCGTCAAAGTTTAATCAGAGCCCATTTGCAGAGAACCACTTAATGATTTTCTGAAAAACATCGTTTACAATTTCATCAGTTAATTCTTGTATGTTGGGTGTGATAACCATATCTGTATCATCGGCAACAATTTTCAGCCCCAAGTTATCTCCATGCGACGGTGTGCATTTAATTTGCAATTTTATACTCTTCCGGCGAAACGTTCCACTTCTTTATCTATAACGCTGGGTGACAAAACCGGTATTTCTCGGATATTAATTTTGCTAATTTTCTGTTACAAACGAAAGCAATGAAATGTGCGTATTGTGCAGATGTATCTAAACAAAGAAACGAGATCCCGGACGGTTTCTGTACGCTGGGCGCAGCTGCGTCATGTGGTTTTGTGAACGTCTCTATGGCAACGATTGTTCATAGCTCTGTAGACGGCTATAGCTTTTTGCCTACAGTCGTTTGTGCTTCGCACTTGAAAGCTGTGAAAAACGCTGCCAGGAATCGGGGATTTCCTTAAGTTGACTCGATTGTAGGAGTGTGTTAGTAGTAAAGAAAAATATGTGTTATGACTTCATGCATTATGCTGAAATTTTTTCACCTACCTCAAGTGTTTATGACGAAACATGTTTTGAAGTATGTTTCGTATAATGAGTCATTAGTGTCAGTACATTCAGCGGCATGTGTGGATACTGTCAGCGAAATATGCTCCGCACAGAGTTAGTAGCAAAGAAGTAATCCACGCCCGGGTTCCCGGGTTCGATTCCCGGCGGGGTCAGGGATTTTCTCTGCCTCGTGATGACTGGGTGTTGTGTGCTGTCCTTCGGTTAGTTAGGTTTAAGTAGTTCTAAGTTCTAGGGGACTGATGACCATAGCTGTTACCTCCCATAGTGCTCAGAACCATTTGAACCATTTTTTTGAAAGAAGTAATAAATGTAAACATCATACACAATGCGGAAGTTTTTCAGGTGTCTCCTTGTTTATGATGTCATATCTCCTAAGTATGGTAGGTAGTGGGTCTACCTCCAAGGCGATTTTTGCCTGATGGTAAGGGATACCTGTACCAAGTTTGGTTGAAATCAGTCAAGTGGTTTAGGAGGAGATGTGGAACATACACACATTTTTGTAATATGTATGGATGTAATCTGTGTTGTTTCACATGAAGAGCACACTCGCTTGATGACGAACGTGTCAAACTGTTCAACAGATTTATGCTGCCTTCCAAAGATGGGGGCCGTGCCTCTGAAATTTACAGATGAATAAACGGTTCATTCGACGAAACTGTGATTAGTTACTCTGCTTTCCCATTTTATACTTCCATGCACGTAAATGCATATTCTGCAGTGTGTATCCCAATACATTATTTATTCTGTGTATTTCTGACAAGGGAACCTCCCCATCGCACCCCCCTCAGATTTAGTTATAACTTGGCACAGTGGATAGGCCTTGATAAACTGAACACAGATCAATTGAGAAAACAGGAAGAAGTTGTGTGGAACTGTGAAAAAATAAGCAAAATATACAAACTGAGTAGTCCATGGGACATATAGGCAACATCAAGGAAGACGTAAACTCAGCAGTGCCGTGGTCCCGTGGTAGCGTGAGCAGCTGCAGAAAGAGAGGTCCTTGGTTCAAGTCTTCCCACGAGTGAAAATTTTACTTTCTTTATTTTTGCATAGTTATTATCTGTCCGTTCGTTCACTGACGTCTCTGTTCACTGTAATAAGTTTAGTGTCTGTGTTTTGCAACCGCACCGCAAAACCGTGCGATTAGTAGACGAAAGGACGTGCCTCTCCAATCGGAACCGAAAACATTTGATCGCAAGGTCATAGGTCAACCGATTCCTCCACAGGAAAACACATCTGATATATTATATACGACACTGGTGACGGCATGTGCGTCACATGACAGGAATATGTTGTCGACCCACCTAACTTGTACACTTGGCGAATGGGTAAAAAGATTCTTCTACCTTGCCCGATTTAGGTTTTCTTGTGGATGTGATAATCACTCCCAAAAAAGTGATGAAAACATAAGAGTTTCTCACATAAACTGAAAATAAAGTATTAAACTTTTCACTGGAGGCAGGACTTGAACCAAGGACCACTCGTTCCGCAGCAGCTCACGTTACCACGAGACCACGGCGCTGCTGTGCTTTCTGTGTCCTTGATATTGCCTATCGTCACAGTAACTACTCAGTTTGTATATTTTGCTTATTTTTTCACAGTTCCACACTACTTCTTCCTGTTTTCTCAATTGATCTGTGTTCGGTTTTTCAAGGCCTATCCACTGTGCCAACTTATAACTAAATCTGAGGGGGGTGCGATGGGGAGGTTCCCTTGTGAGGGGTGAACGCAAATTCAGTTTCGGACGTCGTTCAGCGACGCATGGTATCCGTCATTACAGAGTAATATGTGTAATTATGATTTATTCGGTTTTTATTTAGATCAGTTACCTTTGTTTGTGTGAAAATATCTTCATAACAGCGAAACTGCCTGTAATATGCAATCATGGAAGGGACGGATTTCTGGTAGGCATTCGTGTACAGATGCACCTTTACTGTGATGTAATTGCTGTCGCTGCATGAACAGCTTGGCATAGCGGCGTCTAGCCACAGTTCCGATGCATTCATGAAACATACACGACACGTATATAGGCCAACCCTTAAGTCAGCAAACCTGTTCATACTGTTGTGTATCGGTGCTAACGTACAGACAACAATACAGGGTGAAGCGAAATTCGCGAACTCGGGCTTCGCAGCGCGACTCCTCACATGCCAGCGATAAAAAAAATGTCTGCCACAAAATTTCGTCTGGTGAGTATATTCGGCAGAAAAAGGAGGCAGTCTGGCAACACTTAACAACATGTAAAGTAACTACCTCGGGCACGGTGCTCTTGAATTTGCTGTACAGTTGGCGCAGTAGGTAGAGTTTTGGGATGGCGTGCAAGAGGTCGAGGGTTCAATCCTTGGAGGGGGTGAATTTTTTTTTTTTATTTTCTAATTTCATTCTGACACTTCATACAGTATAGACCGTTTCTTATGTCACATGTACCCTAAGTTTATAACATTTTGTAACGCTGAACACAACAAATACGTGGTTAGACAAATAAGACACAGACAGTAGAAACAATTAATGGGACCATGGTGATAACACATACAAATTGTAATCGAGTTTGGACATTATTCGTTGCTAGTCCTACTGGTAACGTAAGGTCCTAACGAAATGTAATGGACCTGAACGAGGCAAGGATAATAGTTGGTACTAATCTATGTGAACATTAGAGAAGGGTACAAAGAAAACAGGTTTCGCTTCTAGTAGAGGAAGTGGTGCGAATAAATTCGAGCCCACGACGTGGAAAGGGCATGTTTCAAAGCTGACCAATGTTCCATTTCTACGATTGTAGTATGTAAGTGCAAATGTTTTCTAGAGGACCGCTGCAATCGCTGTTGACGATTAAGACGCCAGGTACCGTATCACTTGGACTACATTTACCAAACAAAAAAATATATTATTGAAACCAGGATCGAACGCTTGGCCTTCTGCACGCTAATCCTATACTGCATCCATGGCAACAACTGTACAGCACAAACTTCTGTGTTGACGGAGCTAGTTAACTGTACATGTGGTTACAGTGTTGCCAGATTGCCACTTTTTAACGTCTTTTCCGGTGTACTCGCCGGACGAAATTTTGTGACAGACATTTTTTTTATTTTATTTTTTATTATTATTATTTATTTTTTTTTAATCGCTGGCATGTGAGGAGTCGCGCTGCGAAGCCCGAGTTCGCGAATTCCGCTTCACCCTGTATAGGAAAAACAAACCAGAGATAGAAGCGACCAGTACTGGATGTAAGCTTGATGACGGAAGAGTAAACTGAGATGTCAACAGGAAGTACCGTGGGTGAATGCAACAAGATAGTTTCTAAACAAAAACAGCACATACATTCGACATTTGCAGTGTTATGCAGATATTTTCAGTGCAATACAAGTACAGGATGAGCCAAAAGTCCGTTAACATTTGAAAATACAATAATTCACGGAATAATGTATGTAGAGAGGAAAAAAATTACACATTTGTTCGAAATGACATGGGGCTTTATTGAAACCAAAAAAGTGCAGGAAATGACCAATAGATGGCGCTTCATATGGTACAAAAGCAATAATTAGCATAACAAGCAATAATTAGCAGAACGATTGATTTTTAAGGGAGACGATATTCTTTATAACTAATGCTCAACATGTCGGCTGTCATTCATCAACAACACCTGTAATCGAGGAACAATCTAGTGGACAGTGCTGTACAGCATATAAGTACGTATGGTGAGAAACTGTCGTCGGATATTGTCTTTTATATTCCGTAATACGTCGGACGATCGCGGTAGACTTGGGGCTCCAGGTAACCACACAACCAATAACCACTCGGATCGAGGTCTGGGGCCCTGGGAGGTCAAGCATGACCCACGTCACGGCAGAGCACCTGATCCTCATCAAAAAATGTGCGCAGGAGTACTTTCACCAATATGGGGTGGACTGCCATCCTGCATAAATGTCATACCTCCCAGCAAGAGTTTAACAGTCGGGCTAGGTATGTTCTGACTCCCTCTCTCATTACATCATAGTATACACGACTGTCATACCGAGCGAGGTGGCGCAGTGGTTAGACACTGGACTCGCATTCGGGAGGACGACGGTTCAATCCCGCGTCCGGCCATCCCGATTTAGGTTTTCCGTGATTTCCCTAAATCGCTCCAGGCAAATGCCGGGATGGTTCCTTTCAAAGGGCACGGCCGACTTCCTTCCCCGTCCTTCCCTAATCCGATGAGACCGATGACCTCGCTGTCTAGTCTCCTTCCCCAAACAAACCAACGACTGTCATTCGGCGGCACTGACGTATTGCTGTCCAGCGCAATCTGTTGGCCAATTTTTGCACTCGTTTTTGCTTCCAATAAAACCTCATGTTATTTCAGCCACGTCTGTCCGTTTTTACCTCTGCACCTACATACTCCGTGAAGCAGTGCATTTTCAAATATTAACGGACTCGTTGGTCCCCTGTACAAAGATAAATGAGGGTAAGAAATGAAACGAAATGCCATTGCTATCACTTATACCAAAATACTCAGAAAGTACTGCCAAATAGCCTCCGTAATTTTGCCTGTGGTCTTTCATTTTTCTTAAATATCATTCTCAGATTTCTAGCGAGTGCCGCTCCTCTTCGGTCTTTCTGCCATGCTTTCCATCTTCTTGTATGCCCCTCCAATTCATTGATGTTCGGAAGCCATGACATCCATCGTCTGCAAAGTGATAGCTTGCCCTAGTCTGCTTTTCAGTATTAATAACTGCAGACTTTATTTTTTATCCTTTCTTACACCCTATGTGCTTTATTTTTCGTACTTTAAATGTTTTCCTTTTTCTATATGAGCTCTTACGAGACCTTCATCATTCCTTTCTAAAACCACACCGATATTCGAAACATTCTTCTGACAATGAGCAACCTCATAATGGATGCACCTGGTCTGTTAACGACTGAAGCATCTACACGATGCAGGCCTTTGCGCCACACAGCATAGCCGGGACAGGCATAACATTCTTCTCCCAGCTAGCACTCAAGCTTATTTCGAGGTGGATATTGAGTTTAGGTTCAGTTGAAAATTCAAGATTGAAAAATCAACCTGTTACACAGCTTGTTTCAAGGTGGGTATTGAGTTTAGGTTCAGTTGAAAATTCAAGATTGAAAAAATCAACCTGTTACACAGTTTACATCAAGCTGTAAAAATTTAGCTTGAATTAAAATAATTTTCCCAAGCTTGAAATAAACTGTAATTTCCCTGGAAGGCTGTACAGCAGATGCACGCGCAGCATAGCTTCCATAGACGTCCACGGGAAGCGCCACAAGCGTTTATAAGCCGTGACGTAAGGGTGTTGTGTGTGACGTCATTACGGCGCGGAGTTTGGTTTGAGTGTGGCTGTCTCCAGTTCTGTTTTATCTTATTTTATTTACTTTTCTGAGCCTTGCTATGTTTACGGCCATTTTACCTTTGTGACGCGCGTTAATGGTTGTGGTTTGTTGACAAGTTTGTTTTATACTAGAAAACAGTTCGGTACGTTAATGTTACAAATGTTAAATATTACGTAACGTAAAGTTACGTTTACGGCCATTTTACCTTTGTGACGCGCGTTAATGGTTGTGGTTTGTTGACAAGTTTGTTTTATACTAGAAAACAGTTCGGTACGTTAATGTTACAAATGTTAAATATTACGTAACGTAAAGGAATACCATATTCTTTTACGTAGAAAAATTGAGCCTGGATAAAAGTGAAATGGATTACCAGCTAAGAATACATATTACAAGTTGTTGAGCAAAAAGAGATCATTTTAAACTAACTCTCTAATACGTGGCACAAATAAATTAAAACTTCTTCATAATTTTTTCACACCATTTCCATTCTGATATTTATTTAATTAATTAGGTTCAATAAATTCAGATTAATATTTATATAGCTTAAAACAAGCTGTAAATACCAGGCTGTATTCCACGTGTGTAGATACAGCTGGAGCCAAGCTCGATGTGTCAAGCTTGAAATATAGCTTGAACTCTGCCAACTTTGATGTTTGTTTCAAGCTTGAATCCAGCTAACAGGCCTGAATATTCCAGCTTTGATCAAGCTTATATACTTGAACTTTACAGCTGGAAACAAGTTTGAAACCGGCTTACTGTGCTATCTGGGCTCCGTCTGAATTTCAGATTCCGATTTTTATCACAGAACAAGCGCCTTGTTTTTTGGAACGTGGAGCCGGCGAGCTCATTACGACATCTAATCTATTTTCAGGATCAAGATTGGCTGTTATCACGCTTTCGAGGTGCTTAATTTGGCTGACACATGGTAGTCTTTAGAAGTTCACAGGTAGCTCATCTTGTACTTGGTGAACATCAATAGCTTAGTCTTTGCTGTATTTACATCGAGACCGTTATCTAATCCAGTAACTTTGTAATAACAAAAATGAATGTCGTATGCGCCAGCATGTGTTCGACCAGACCGCAACTAGCACTAAAAGCTTAAGGTACGACTTCGTCAAAACTTTCATTCGACTACACGGTCAACAGTGAGTCAGTTGAATGCTTTCTGACTTTCTGTCTGGATCGATTTAAGGTGGAGTTGCCGTATAAATCTAATGTTGAGGAAAGCACAGAGCAGAAACAGTTTTGTTGAAAAAAAAAAAAACAAAAAAAACAGCAGAAGTGAGATTTAATTACGAAAGCGCCATTTGACTAATTATTATGTATTTATGTCTGTGACTCTTACCCAACTGAATTAACTAAGGAAGCAGAGAAGATTAAAAGAAAAGATGTGCACTTCGTCACGGGCAGCTCCTTTTGTATTATCGCGAAATATGGGAGATAGTGTCACAGACATGATACGTGAATTGGAGTGGCAATCATTAAAACAAAGGCGTTTTTCGTTGCGACGGGATCTTCTCATGACATTTCAATCACCAGTTTCCTCCTCCGATTGCGAAAACATGTTGGCACCCAGCTACATAGGGAGAAATAATCATCACGATAAAATAAGAGAAATCAGGGCTCGCACAGAAAAATTTAAGTGCTCGTTTTTCCCGCGTGCCGTTCGAGAGCGGAACGGTAGAGAGACAACTTGAAAGTGGTTAATTGAACTCTATTGCAGGCACTTTATTGTGAATAACAGAGTAATCACGTAGGTGTAGATGTAGGTTCGTTTAGTCAGGGTTAGTGTGTCACTATCATGGTGGTAGGCAGTGCAAGAAAGGCGTTGTGTAACGCAAGTGTAAATGCAGTTTATCTGGCCCAGAACGTACAATGTTCAAATCGTTCAATTTGTTACACAGGAGATACGTCAAGTTGAAAAGAGTAGTAAGTAAGACCTACCTTTTTTATATAGAAAATAGAGCGGATGTAAAGGAAATTCAGAAGAATGAAAAGCTTGACATTAGTTTATATATATTACTGCAGTACCATTTATGGTTATAATCACGTACCCGGCAGCAGGTCAACAATGCAATAAAACATAACGACTTAATTTTTTTACAACTAAATATTTTATTTTTGCTGATTTATTGTTTTACAGGTGAAATATCAAACAATGCAGGCTTTCAAGGCTGGTATTTGAGACTGGATTTTGTTTACAGGCCCCAGCTCGTGGCCCAAGACATTTTCTCTGTCTAACTTTCGTCTTTAAAAAATAAAAAAAAAAAAATAAAAATAAAAAATAAATTGCACCAAACTCCATCTTAAATAAAATGTGTTAGGGGTACAAATGCAGATATTTTTATTGGTAAATGTGGACAGTGTACTCAACAACATTACATCAGCATTTACTTCGTGTACAGACTAATAATTATAGCAAATAATAGCCATAATTATTAGTCTGCTATAATTATAGCTATTTTTAGGTTGGTTAGTATCTCCAACTACATGTGGCAATAGCAAGGCATTAACGCTTATTTTCTCTAGGGCAGCAGCCCAGGTGTTGCGGTGCGGGCATGTGGGTGCAAAATGTTAGTCTATACTGACAGGTGTAGTCCACATAGTGGTGCAGTTACGACTGTGCAGAAAACATCTGGTAGTAAATTATATGACACTTTGGCAGGAACTCCCTTAGGTGCAGAGAAACAACATCTAACGGACTGAAGTGGATACATTTTAAGGTACCAATGATCACAGTATCTGCACTTATCACCCTGTACATTCTTGCCTTTTGGGTTATTATGAACTTGATGGGTAGTGTCTGGGTATAAAATATTAACCCGTGTGTTAAAAGTTTGACATTTTCTCTGAGATGAGAACTATAATTGTGCTTGAAATCGTAATTTTCATATAAATTGTTGCTATAGTGGCAAGAAAATCAAAATTTCTTAAATTCATGGAGAAAGAATTGCTGCCACGTGAATCTATCTGCTGGGCTACACACGTTTTCCCAGAAGATACCTAATAACCGATTAAAAGTATCTGTGAGACACAATTTTTTTTCGTAGTTATGAGTGGCACCAGATAAAACACACACTGCAAAAGCTAGGCTATTCAGTTTGTTTGCTACGAAGTCTACATGTATGTGTGTTCCAATTTCAATTTTTGTTTAGACTGAAGTCTAAAACCTTCATATGGCTTACATGTCTTGTTTCCTATCATTGTGAGTGCGTTATTGACAGACCTAAGAGTCCAGGTTCCAAAATAAGTCAAAAAAGGTTATATCCTCCAGTTTACATCCTGAGATAAGGCAAGAACTAAGAATTAGAGAAGTTTGGACGTAGGCAGTGAGGTGTCGATACACAGAGTCGTTACAATATACGAGGGTTGGAACTTTAATAGTATAATGTCGTGTGACGAGGGCCTCCTGTCAGGCAGACCGCTCGCCTGGTGCAAGTCTTTCGATGTGACGCCACTTCGGCGACTTGCGAGTCGATGGGGATGAAATGACGATGATTAGGACAACGCAACACCCAGTCCCTGAGCGGAGAAAATCTCCGCTCCAGCCGGGAATCGAACCCGGGCCCTTAGGATTGACAGTCTGTCGCGCTGACCACTCAGCTACCGGGGGAGGACAGTTTAACAGTGGCAACTATTTATTTACACCTTGTACAAAATAGATTCATGTTTCAAAGTTTTGCTGATCTTCAAAGTAGTTACCGGCATTATGGTTGGTTGGTTGGTTGTTAGGAGAAGGAGACCAGACAGCGAGGTCATCGGTCTCATCGGATTAGGGAAGGATGGGGAAGGAAGTCGGCCGTGCCCTTTGAAAGGAACCATCCCGGCATTTGCCTGGAGTGATTTAGGGAGATCACGGAAAACCTAAATCAGGATGGCCGGACGCGGGATTGAACCGTCGTCCTCCCGAATGCGAGTCCAGTGTCTAACCACTGCGCCACCTCGCTCGGTCCGGCATTATGTATAACCCGTTGCTAGTGATGTGGAAGTCGTAGGATACTCTTAGCAGTGCCAGTTGTGTTGACAGTTCGAGCTGCTCGGTCTATTGCCAGACGAATTCGTGGCAGTTCTGAAGCGAATGCCGTGAAGTGTTTCCTTCAGTTTAGAAATCGAGCTGAAAACTCACGAGGGCGTAAGTCAGGGGAGTGCAGTAGGTGGTATAGCACTTAGCAGCCCCATCAGTCAAACAAATCAGTAACTGCTTGCACTGTACGTGCTTGAGCACTGTACTGCAAAATGATGGTCAGGTCCTGCAGAATGTGTCATCACTTCTGTCTCTAAGTTGGTCGTAGGTTGTGTTCCAAAGATGAACAGCGTAGAGACAGAAGTGATGACACTTTCTGCAGGACCTGACCATCATTTTGCAGGGCAATGCTCAAGCACGTACGGTGCTGTTACTGATTTGTTTGACTGATGTGGCTGCTAAGTGCTATACCACCTACTGCACTCCCCTGACTTAAGCCCTCGTGAATTCGACTCGATTTCTAAACTGAAGGAAACGCTTCACGGCATTCGCTTCAGAAATGCTACGAATTCGTCCGCAAAAGACCGCGTCGCTCGAACTGTCAACACAACTGGCACTGCTAAGAGTATCCTACGACTTTCACATCGCTGGCAACGTGTTATACACAATGCTGGTGACTACTTTGAAGCTCAGTAAAACTTTGAAACCTGTATATGTTTTGTACGAGCTGTAAATAAATAGTTGCTACTATTAAAGTTCCAACCTTCGTACCAGGCAGCTCATCCTAGAGAATTTACCACACAGACCTGGTACTTTCCAACTTGCACGTGTCTTATTTCTCACAGTAAAGAGATACAGACAGCACATGTGATCGGTTGCTGTGTCAGGGGGGCAGCTATGACCTAACGGGCTGCCAATAACTATTAGGGAAAGGGGGGTCTGTAATGTTAAAGAAGAAATGTATGGTGTATTTAACAGTTATCTAAATGGTATATTCTATAGAATAAGCTGCCTGGGATATTGCAGAAGCTCTGCATAGACAAATATTACCTTATGGATCTGGATTTAATTCACATTTTGCTGGGAATTTTAACAAAACGGAGATGTGTGACTATCTAACATCAAATTGTGACTACTGTGTGCAAGAACACTAGGAAGGAAACACGAATGTGATTGTAAACAATGATACAACAGTTGGAATATTTTGATGTGGATGAGCTTCAGCTTATTCGTCAAATCACAAGCTCAAGAGTGAAAAACGATGTTAATAGTCATCCTATCGATTTTGTAAAGTGTTCGTGATATGCATCTGTTGTTGTTGTTGTGGTCTTCAGTCCTGAGACTGGTTTGATGCAGCTCTCCATTCTACTCTATCCTGTGCAAGCTTCTTCATCTCCCAGTACTTACTGCAACCTAAATCCTTTTGAATCTGCTTAGTGTATTTATCTCTTGTTCTCCCTCTACGATTTTTACCCTCCACGCTGCCTCCAATGCTAAATTTGTGATCCCCTGATGCCTCAGAACATGTCCTACCAACCGGTCCCTTCTTCTTGTCAAGTTTTGCCACAAACTCCTCTTCTCCCCAATTCTATTCAATACCTCCTCATTAGTTATGTGATCTACCCATCTAATCTTCAGCATTCTTCTGTAGCACCACATTTCGAAAGCTTCTATTCTCTTCTTGTCCAAACTATTTATCGTCCATGTTTCACTTCCATACATGGCTACACTCCATACAAATACTTTCAGAAACGACTTCCTGACACTTAAATCTATACTCGATGTGATATGCATCTACACGAATCTTTTACATCTTCCTTGGCTAAAAAGCATGCTATTACCAGACTGGAAGCTATGATTTGTAACTACAGAATGGATGGTTCTTTTGACCTTGTGGAGGCCGGTGTACGTGTATAAAGTACCAACTTTCATTATCAGCAGAAGATGACAAATGTTTTGTACTGCAAGATAAAGTTCAAACCCTAGCATGTGGTCACTATAATGTTTGGATGACTTTGAAAAGTAATTGAAATTGGGTACTTGGAAGCAACGCAAACCCGTTTGTTACCTATATGTAGTTTTATTGAAACAAGATGTTAAAACAACCATTTAGTGCGTTATTTCACTGAAGTGTTGTATGGTTACTACTGTGTGATATTGCAAGTTGGCATTATAAGCAGAATATGAGTAATGTGTTAATACCCAAGCATTACCTCATTATAATGTCTGGCTAATTTTGAAAAGTAGTTGAAAGTGGGTGGTTGAAAAATACCAACTCTTGTTTCTGGCCCATGTGTGTGACAAGGCAGTAAGCTATTGTAGTTATTTTGTTTCCGTCTACTTCATAGCTTTACTAGTATCTCAGTGCTCCTAACTTACATTTGTGTGCCGCTTGGGAATCTTTACTTAAAATTATATATATATATATATATATATATATATATATATATATATATATATATATATATATATATATTCTGGAATCAAATGATATTTATTACGATTTTTTATTGAATTTTAAATTGTTTCTTGTTCTGTAGAGTCGAATGACAATCGCCTCATATGTTTCTGCAGTAGAAAAGATTGACAAACAGTAAGAATATCTGAATTACTAAATGGTTCATGATGCATGGTACACTGTCCCACATGCAGGTTGCCTGTCTAGCAGCATCCAGGGGCAACAAAAATTTGGTTTTCAATGTTACAAATAATTAATGACCAAATTTAAAAATTAAAAATGTTGTAATGTATTCACTAAGAGATATAATCTTATATAACACGTTTAATACAGTAAGACAAGTTTTGCAGTTAGAAACAGTGTATATGTGTTGAGGCAGCTTAGCTTACAGCCTAAGAATCAACCACACTACATTCATCCAGTATTTGAAAATGACAACACATAGCCACTTCCAACAAACTTTACACATAATTTCTGACCTTTGTGAAACTTTTTCTCGCTGACACCTCCCACAAAATGATGTAAGTAAAAAAGTTTAATGCTCCTACATTTTCACTGTTCGTGCAATAAAAACTTAACATCAGGCATGGCATTTTAATTCATTTCTTCTTTACTACTAACCTTATCCGCAACATATCTTGCAAACAGCATCAGCATGTGTCAGTGGAATATACCTGCAATATTACAAATGGTTCAAATGGTTCTGAGCACTATGGTACTTAACTTCTAAGGTCATCAGTCCCCTAGAACTTAGAACTACTTAAACCTAACTTACCTAAGGACGTCACACACATCCATGCCCGAGGCAGGATTCGAACCTGAGACCGTAGCAGTCGCGCGGCTCCAGGCTGTAGCGCCTAGAACCGCTCGGCCACCCCGGCCGGCTGGAATATTACATTATTGTATGACGTCATCTACATTGAGATGCGTGAAAAACTAGTTTTTACTTAAAACGGAGAGCAAATTGCGTACACTAATAGTCATCCAGTATTTGATAAAGACAGCACCAAGCAACTTCCAGCAAAGTTTAAAAATAGTTTCAGTCCTTTTCAAAACTTTTTCTCGCTTACATGCTTAACGTGAAATATTTAACACATTTACTCATTTGCAAAGCAAGCAGAAGTTGACACTGCTTTAAAAGGAAAGTAAAGAAAATCAGAATTTAATGTCCAATCGACAGAAATGGAACAGAAACTCGAATTACGAAAGGACGGAACAGGAAATCTGCAGTATCCTTTTGTAAAGGAACTATCCCGGCATTTGGTAGGAGCAGTTTAGGGAAATCACACAAAACCTACGTCTGTATGATCGGATGTGGATTGAAACCATCATCCTCCCAAATATGAGTCTCGTGTACTAACCATTGTGTCACTTCACTCTGTGAAGATGTTCTGTACATGGGAGTTCGATTCCTTAAAAAACTGGCGGGTTTACAGGATATTAATATTTGCAGTCCACTTTTCCTCAGTTGTTACTTCTTCTTCTTGCGTTACGGCCTCTGTAGGACCACGGGCAGCCCCTTCGTGGACTGAATTTTCCTCTTCTTCTCCCAGAACCTCTTCATTCTTTCTCTTCTTCTCTCCCGCTCTTCTTTCGAGATCTTCAGTGTCCTTTTCTGCTGTTGGCGCCACTGCTGAGACTCTAATCTTTTCCTGTATTCTTCTCTGTCGATCTCCGGCACATTGGTCGATGTATGTTTGTTCCTCTAATTTTCCTTTCCTTCGACCTTGATCCCCAATTCCAACCAGTTCAACAACCCACTTGGTTCCTGTCATTCCCATTGTCCTTCCTGTTGTTTGCCACACTCTCTTCGTCATTCTGTCTATACTCATCCTAACTACACGTCCAGGAGACCTTGCCCTTTTGAGTCTGATTTCCCCCGATATTGTTCTCATGTTCCGGTACAGTTCTTCCCTAGGTCTTCGCATCCACCTCTCTCCACCTCTTTTGGTACCTAGTATTTTGCTCAAGAGAGTAGAAGAACAGGTAGAAAGTACAGTTGGCGACTACCAAGCGGGATTCAGGAAGGGAAGAGGTTGTATAGAACAGATATTTATCCTGAAGCAACTGATGGAACATAGGGCCTGTTACTTCGGTATACTTCATGTCTATGAGAACAAATGTTATCTGTCACAATGGAGCAGCCTCAACTAGGCATCAAATCGAAAGTAATAATTATTCCCCCCTCCCCCCCAAACTGTGTTTGGGTGGGTGACCCATTAGGTAACAAACTTCAAAAAACCATGATTTGATGACAGTTCATTCATTGTACAACCAGGGCCACGTGTGTTTTGTACTGCTGTAGAACAAATCTATATTTACTTCGATATATAAAGCAGACAAATTTTGGTTTCTTTAAAATGCTATTTCATCACAAAGGTCGAACTATAGCCGTCATCCAATGTACCTTAACCTGTAAGCTATAGCAGTGGTGCTAGTATCTATGTCAAGAAAATGGCCAGTTCTGGAGTACATACTGATTGGCTGCTTCGCTTCATTGACTGGTAAAATATTGGGCTGTGACTGGAACAACAAAATGTGTGTGTGTGTGTGTGTGTGTGTGTGTGTGTGTGTGCGTGCACACTTCTCATGAAACAATGTGAGTTCTGCAGATGCTGACTACGAGAATAAGATGGATGGCTCTGTGGAGCATAATGATGAGGCGTTTCGTTTTAATGGCCAGTAAAGTACTGGGCTGTGATTGGGAGACCAAAATATGTACGTATTGTCTAGGAACCACTCTGATTGGGCTATTTCAAATTAATTGGCATGGCTTGGGAGAGGAGAGGGATAGGGGCTAGGGGAAAAGGGGTGGGTCATGATGACATCACGCATTTGACCCTGCCCTTGTATGTAGGTGAGCTGATGGTCCTAGGTTATAAAACAGTACTTTGCTTTCCCACTATCTTGATAGCGTCAAGGAAGGCACTGATAATGACTTTGTTGTTGTTGTGGTCTTCAGTCCTGAGACTGGTTTGATGCAGCTCTCCATGCTACTCTATCCTGTGCAAGCGTCTTCATCTCCCAGTACCTACTGCAACCTAAATCCTTCTGAATCTGCTTAGTGTATTCATCTCTCCCTCTACGATTTTTACCCTCCACGCTGCCCTCCAATGCTAAATTTGTGATTCCTTGATGCCTCAAAACATGTCCTACCAACCGATCCCTTCTTCTAGTCAAGTTGTGCCACAAACTTCTCTTTTCCCCAATCCTATTCAATACCTCCTCATTAGTTATGTTATCTACGCATCAAATCTTCAGCATTCTTCTGTAGCACCACATTTCGAAAGCTTCTATTCTCTTCTTGTCCAAACTATTTATCGTCCATGTTTCACTTCCATACATGGCTACTCTCCATACAAATACTTTCAGAAACGACTTCCTAACACTTAAATCTACACTCGATGTTAACAAATTTGTCTTCTTCAGACACGCTTTCCTTGCCATTGCCAGTCTACATTTTATATCCTCTCTACTTCGAACATCATCAGTTATTTTGCTCCCCAAATAGCAAAACTCCTTTACTACTTTAAGTGTCTCATTTCCTAATCTAATTCCCTCAGCATCACCCGACTTAATTCGACTACATTCCATTATCCTCGTTTTGCTTCTGTTGATATTCATCTTATATCCTCCTTTCAAGACACTGTCCATTCCGTTCAACTGCTCTTCGAGGTCCTTTGCTGTCTCTGACAGAATTACAATGTCATCGGCGAACCTCAAGGTTTTTATTTCTTCTCCATGGATTTTAATACCTATTCCGAATTTTTCTTTTGTTTCCTTTACTGCTTGCTCAATATACAGATTGAATAACATCGGGGAGAGGCTACAACCCTGTCTCACTCCTTTCCCAATCACTGCTTCCCTTTCATGTCCCTCGACTCTTATAACTGCCATCTGGTTTCTGTACAAATTGTAAATAGCCTTTCGCTCCCTGTATTTTACCCCAGCCACCTTTAGAATTTGAAAGAGAGTATTACAGTCAACATTGTCAAAAGCTTTGTCTAAATCTACAAATGCTAGAAAGGTAGGTTTGCCTTTCCTTAATCTTTCTTCTAAGATAAGTCGTAAGGTCAGTATTGCCTCACGTGTTCCAGTATATAATGACTATTGGGTCTAAATTGGTCGGTGGTGTCTAATAAAGCATTTCTACAATCGTAACAACCTCATCGAACCACGACTTCTTTCTGACGACAAGGTCATGAAAGACGAATGG
The DNA here is from genome assembly GCF_023898315.1 of Schistocerca nitens. Lineage (NCBI taxonomy): Eukaryota > Metazoa > Arthropoda > Insecta > Orthoptera > Acrididae > Schistocerca > Schistocerca nitens. Next base: position 973,477,089 of record NC_064617.1, on the reverse strand, counting down.
CTAGCTAAGTTGCAGAATGACGCTGGGAGGAAACAGTCGCGGCTTTGTTCATGGATCTACTCTCATGTGGCTCAGGAAAACTTCGGAAATCCTCATTCAAGGTGGCGAGAACGAATCTGAACTACTCTGTAACAGAGTATCTCATCTTTTACTTAAGAAGTATGTCGATGTTTTGGCCAAACTAGTTGTCGGTATTTTGTGACCAATGTTTCACCTTAAAATGAAATAAACGACTCTAGCAGTGCCAACCAATTTAAATTATGCAGCTTTCTGTTAGCATTTTCATGGGTTCTCTACACAACAAAGGCTGTACGACTCTGTCACCCTCTGAGTGTTCAGAATGTAAGTGGGATCGATGAACAAGGGGCCGGCCGCGGTGGTCTCGCGGTTCTAGGCGCGCAGTCCGGAACCGTGCGACTGCTACGGTCGCAGGTTCGAATCCTGCCTCGGGCATGGCTGTGTGTGATGTCCTTAGGTTAGTTAGGTTTAAGTAGTTCTAGGGGACTGATGACCACAGCAGTTGAGTCCCATAGTGCTCAGAGCCATTTGAACCATTTTGAATGAACAAGGACACAAGATCCGGAGACCTATCAGGGATTTAAAGTGGGGTGACCATATAAAACTAGTGCGGAAAAGCCCGAGTAATGTACACCTCTGAAATCGTCACAACAACTGTACACAAGGGCCACAGTGACCCTCTATTATTCGCTGGAGAAACTGCCTGAATACAGAATATTTTGTAATGAAATTTGTCTCTCACGTACTAACCGCATTTTATTTTATCTCTGTCATGTACTTTTTTAATCCGTGTTAGTATTAATGCGTCCAAAATTCGAGACCAAGTAAAAACTGTCACGGAAGCTTCTCAATAATGAATCTTGAAAGTGATCCAGACTTAAAGACTTTATTTGCAATTTAATTAGATGAAGATGTTATTCGTGTAATGAACTGCACATATTAGACAAATATTTTGAGGTGTTCTCAATTATTCACAAATCCATTCATTATTTCCACACTCTTGGATTATGGGCTACAACGTTATCAGCAAATGGCAGGCCTCATCTATTAGGGACACGTGTGTTTCAGCAATGACCATTCTCATGGTGGACGATTGAATTTTCTTCATCGCCGTCTGAAGACTCAACAGTCTGGTAAGTTTTTCCATTGTCCATAACCGCTGCAGAAGCATCAGCTTCAGAATCACTTTCATCACGAAAGCCACTTTCTTTTACATTAGTGGCAGAGGGCTGTGTATGTGCAGTGGCGTCACTTTCAGGGCTGTATTCTTCTAACAATGCTTCAGATGATGTTCAGATGTGTGTGAATTCCTAAGGGATCAAACTGCAGATGTCAGCGGACCCTAGACTTACACGCTACTTAAACTAACTTACGCTAAGAACAACACACACAGCCATGTCCGAGGGAGGATTCGAACCTCCGGCCGAAGGGGCCGCGCAATCCGTGACATGACGCCGCAAACCGCACGGTCAACAATCCTTCCCGTAGAGCATCTTTCGCTAGTAAAATATCATTCTTACGTGCCATTTTCACTTAAATGTACCTCACACTCAGCAACAGAACAGTTGCACATCGTGTACTCCACGGTCACAGTGACTCTTCAAAACATACACTCCTGGAAATTGAAATAAGAACACCGTGAATTCATTGTCCCAGGAAGGGGAAACTTTATTGACACATTCCTGGGGTCAGATACATCACATGATCACACTGACAGAACCACAGGCACATAGACACAGGCAACAGAGCATGCACAATGTCGGCACTAGTACAGTGTATATCCACCTTTCGCAGCAATGCAGGCTGCTATTCTCCCATGGAGACGATCGTAGAGATGCTGGATGTAGTCCTGTGGAACGGCTTGCCGTGCCATTTCCACCTGGCGCCTCAGTTGGACCAGCGTTCGTGCTGGACGTGCAGACCGCGTGAGACGACGCTTCATCCAGTCCCAAACATGCTCAATGGGGGACAGATCCGGAGATCTTGCTGGCCAGGGTAGTTGACTTACACCTTCTAGAGCACGTTGGGTGGCACGGGATACATGCGGACGTGCATTGTCCTGTTGGAACAGCAAGTTCCCTTGCCGGTCTAGGAATGGTAGAACGATGGGTTCGATGACGGTTTGGATGTACCGTGCACTATTCAGTGTCCCCTCGACGATCACCAGTGGTGTACGGCCAGTGTAGGAGATCGCTCCCCACACCATGATGCCGGGTGTTGGCCCTGTGTGCCTCGGTCGTATGCAGTCCTGATTGTGGCGCTCACCTGCACGGCGCCAAACACGCATACGACCATCATTGGCACCAAGGCAGAAGCGACTCTCATCGCTGAAGACGACACGTCTCCATTCGTCCCTCCATTCACGCCTGTCGCGACACCACTGGAGGCGGGCTGCACGATGTTGGGGCGTGAGCGGAAGACGGCCTAACGGTGTGCGGGACCGTAGCCCAGCTTCATGGAGACGGTTGCGAATGGTCCTCGCCGATACCCCAGGAGCAACAGTGTCTATAATTTGCTGGGAAGTGGCGGTGCGGTCCCCTACGGCACTGCGTAGGATCCTACGGTCTTGGCGTGCATCCGTGCGTCGCTGCGGTCCGGTCCCAGGTCGACGGGCACGTGCACCTTCCGCCGACCACTGGCGACAACATCGATGTACCGTGGAGACCTCACGCCCCACGTGTTGAGCAATTCGGCGGTACGTCCACCCGGCCTCCCGCATGCCCACTATACGCCCTCGCTCAAAGTCCGTCAAATGCACATACGGTTCACGTCCACGCTGTCGCGGCATGCTACCAGTGTTAAAGACTGCGATGGAGCTCCGTATGCCACGGCAAACTGGCTGACACTGACGGCGGCGGTGCACAAATGCTGCGCAGCTAGCGCCATTCGACGGCCAACACCGCGGTTCCTGGTGTGTCCGCTGTGCCGTGCGTGTGATCATTGCTTGTACAGCCCTCTCGCAGTGTCCGGAGCAAGTATGGTGGGTCTGACACACCGGTGTCAATGTGTTCTTTTTTCCATTTCCAGGAGTGTATTTCTCTCAAATAAATTAAACAACAGTGTCTCACAACTATGAACGTCCGTCCTCTGCTAGGTCTCACTGAACGCTACATTTATATTGGTGGCAGAGGGCCGTGTATGTGCAGTGGCTTATGCACAGCAACAAACAAAAAAACTTCAGGATCATACTGGCCCTGGTCTACACTTCTAGGATTAAAATTCTGAGTGCATATTTTCCAAGAAGAGTCCCCGTCTATATCTATATCTACATCTATGGCTAATGAAGTCATCTCGACCGGCCTGACACAACGGCAACGTTTCCACTGCTTCGGAAAACTAACAGGTGTACGATACACCACCAACAGGCCGCACCATTTCGTTTTGGCATATCTAGGGTGTGCTACGGCACTGTAGCGTGGGCATCTCGGGGAGTGTCAGGACCACAGATACGTATCTTCAAACAAACAGTAAAATAATTACATACCTTCATTTTTTCGCGATGATAATTAAAACTTTATGAGTACCCCCCCGCACACTGCTGCTGTGACGTTTTGCGCTTAGCCTCGTTCTTTTCGAACCAGAATGTCGAGTCAGTTACGAGACACACCAAATGGGACGAAAGAAGCACTAGACGAGCCTGGCAATTGATCTGTCAATGCCCTTTCGATGCAATAAATAAATAATTTGTCTTGTTGACAAAAGTCTGTTCATTTCGGTGGCGCTGAAATCAGGTGTTACTTGTCGGCTCTTCCTCAGCTCGAAATCGCCCAGGTAGCAATATTATGTATTTATAGGGAGAGGGTGGGGCGGGGGACAGTAACAGCAGACATGGACGAATCTACATACCTTCACCGAGGAGTCAAGCAGTATATTGCTCCCTCCTACGTATATCTCGCGAAGAGACGATGAGGATAAAATCAGAGAGATTAGAGCCCACACAGAGGCATACCGACAATCTTTCTTTCCACGAACAATACGAGACTGGAATAGAAGGGAGAACCGATAGAGGTACTCAGAGTACCCTCCGCCACACACCGTCAGGTGGCTTGCGGAGTATGGATGTAGATGTAGATATCATAAAAATTATCACCCATAATCACAATCAAATTACAGTTCCTCCTGCCCCCATTCAACCATCGCCTGGTTCTGGACCCTACATCTAGTCCGCACACAGGATTATTTATTTATTTTTTTTGGGGGGTGGGACGGGGAGGGGAGATACTCGAATATGAAAGCTAATTTTACCTAGTGACTTTTTATATAGTAATATAAATGCAGATTCGATTTAACCTTTTAATAGACCAGACAGGCGGATTAGAATTTCAATCGCCTTAAATGACCTATAAACGTGTTAATATCTCAAATTTCCGCAAAACTACTAGATAAATATTTATTTAATTCACAGCAGTGTTACTGAATCATCAATCTCATCTAATATGCATTTAGAAAGGAAAATAGCTCGAAAAATTCAGAGAAATTAACAGAATATTACAAGATAAAGTCTAGTCGTCGAAGGAATCGAGCTAAAATTATTATTATTAAGGGATTTCAGCGTCGTTGTTGTTGTGGTCTTCAGTCCTGAGACTGGTTTGATGCAGCTCTCTATGCTACTCTATCCTGTGCAACCTTCTTCATCTCCCAGTACCTACTGCAGCCTACATCATTCTGAATCTGCTTAGTGTATTCATCTTTTGGTCTCCCTCTACGAGTTTTAGCCTCCACACTGCCCTCCAATATTAAATTGGTGATCCCTTGATGCCTCAGAACATGTCCTACCAACCGGTCGCTTCTTCTTGTCAAGTTTTGCCACAAACTCCTCTTCTCCCCAATTCTATTCAATACCTCCTCATTAGTTATGCGATCTACCCATCTAATCTTCAGCATTCATCTGTAGCACCACATTTCGAAAGCTTCTATTCTCTTCTTGTCCAAACTGGTTATCGTCCATGTTTCACTTCCATACATGGCTACACTCCATACAAATACTTTCAGAAAAGACTTCCTGACACTTAAATGTATACTTGATGTTAACAAATTTCTCTTCTTCAGAAACGCTTTCCTTGCCATTGCCAGTCTACATTTTATATCCTCTCTACTTCGATCATCATGAGTTACTTTGCTCCCCAAATAGCAAAACTCCTTTACTACTTTAAGTGTCTCATTTCCTAATCTAATTCCCTCCGCATCACCCGACTTAATTCGACTACATTCCATTATCCTCGTTTTGCTTTTGTTGATGTTCATCTTATACCCTCCTTTCAAAACATTGTCCATTCCGTTCAACTGCTCTTCCAAGTCCTTTGCTGTCTCTGACAGAATTACAATGTCATCGGCGAACCACAAAGTTTTTATTTCTTCTCCATGGATTTTAATACCTACTCGGGGTTCACATTAATATGTCGGTTAATGGACACTTGTGCCTGTCCATTGAGCCTCTATTCTTTCACTGTAAGGATGCACAGTACTGAATGCGCTGGCTTACTGAACTGCCTCGTTCACAGATAACAGACACATCTTATACCAAACAAACTGAAAATTTACTTACAGTAGCTAACTTGGTCGAAAGTTGTCTTATAAAGCTGACCGATGAAGAATCCCTAGTTACGTGACTCCGAGCTGGTGTCTTCAGTTTTTTATGTGCTTGGAGTTGCTTACTATGATGGACAGGGCCTTGCAGGTTACTCTCGATTTGATACGTGTATTCCACCCCACGTGACACTTCCTGCAAAAATCATTCGCTACTTTCTTTCTACGCGATAGACGTTTGTTTACTTTACAGAAGTTTTCGAACAAAGACACTAACTTTGAGTATATCCTGTTCTCTTTCGAATCAGCCCAGACACAGTCATTTTGCACCTAAATTTTTCCATGTTTAGCTAAGTATGGCACTGAGACGGGAGACAGTGGAACCTAATTAGCTCAAACCTATCCTTGGCTGATCTATTCTCGACTACGCGGAAATCCTTTCGCAGACACATATTTGGTAACGTTACGAAACTGTTCGCCATCTACTCTTGCTTTACAAGAGTTGAAAACGCACATTGTATCATGAATCTTCCTCACTGTTTCTCATAAACTTCTTTACATCTGAAACTCCTTTCACTCGACTTTCAGTCATAATCAGGAATGAATAATATTAAGAAACCATTTATTACTAGGAAATTTCCATTGTATCTAGTATAACCAAAAAACACTTTGGGGGCAAGGTTGTGAGCCCCCTACCCCCAACCCCCACCCACACGGGGTGCAGGCCTGCCTACATCCGAAATTCGAAGTATTCTCTACCAAACACCATGAGGCTATTTGTTAGATGTAACTGCTGACAGCCGCGCGAGAGATAACCTGAAGCGATTACTGCTAACTCCAGGCAACACCTTTCATTTGATTTGTTTTTCCAAATGCATAAGGAAATCGATCACTCTGTCTTGTATTACTCACAGTCTCGGGCACTATTCAATACGATTTCTTAGTGTGACGAAAACGCAATTCTACACAATGCAGTCACGCTGATGTATTGTCGCAATCTGAGAGCAATTATGAATAATCAATAGCCTACGGTCTACAAATCGGATTTTATCTCAACAAAATCTGTTTTGTTGAAAGTATTCATAGTAGGTAAATGATTCACAGGCAAAAGGCTGTTATCGCGCTACGTACACAGTGTTACAAATTTACCAATTACTAAATGAGACATACCTAAGTCTGCCTGCTAAGAATAAGAGAAAGCTACAGGCCCTAATCCGTATTTTAGTCTAACACTTTTGCTGTCGACAGTTGTGTCACTTACCAATGATTATGCGTTAAAAGTCAGAGACAATAAATATATTAACATGAGAACAGTAACCTTACTGTACTAGTCGTAGCTCAGTCCATGCCATTTCTCTGCTTGTTACAGCCCGATCCGACGGCAATCCAGTAAGGAATCCAAAACTTGTTTTACCTAGCAGGTGACTATCTGATGCTGTTGAGTTTGGTTAACAAATGAAAAAAGTACCAAGACAATGAAAAAGCAACGAATTTAGGCCAAAACGATGTTATAGCATTCATTGGTTGGTAGATACCACCGAAGTGTTACAGTTGCAGACGCATTCTATTGCTGTTTAATAAACAGATTTAACTTCGCCTTTGCTTAATAATTTGACTAGAAAGAAACCCTTTCAACGCTCTACATTGCAAAGGTGTGGTCTGTTGGTAATCGTGTGCAAACCACACCGAATGGGTGTTCTGCAACAACTGGTCTCAACAACTACAGCCGTAACTTGTTAATGGCGGTAGGAACTCGCCAATTGTAGTTCCCACTTCGTTCGGTGTGGCAGTTGTTCAAATGTGGTGGAAGGACGTTTGTTTCGAGTCCTGGTAAGAGGATACCCAATGATAATAGCGCCATGTTTATATAGGTGAAAGAGCACTGACCCACGATCTGCAGAGAGGAAAAAATATAGATTAGACGATGGACTGGAGCTTCAAGCGACCACTTATTGATCGCATGCCCTGGCAAGGATTTCGCTCGCACACTGATGTGTCTTTGTGTCCGCCCATACATTGCGTTTTATTTGTAGCTGCAATAGTGTTTTATGTCTTGCTAATTGTATGTTTTCACACGAACCAAAAAGTTTCGTGGTTTGGTGTGATATTTACAAAAGAAAACACAGTTGTAGGTATTCGAATAAGGAAATATTAAACCTACGAATATATTTTACAAGCGAATCCATTTAAGGAGAAAGAGCCTTGACAATCGCTCCCGAAACAGTGACCGGAACACTACGAAGACTACAACAATCTGTGTAACCTGCCATACCGAAGAGAGAAATTTTTAAGTTGGATTCAACTTGTATCATGTAATATTTACGGAAGGCGGAGTTTTGCTTTTAGATAATCAGCTAGCAGAAAGTTATTCTGTTTCATCATTTCCGTCGCAAATAACGTTTCTCAAACGCGTATAAAATGATATAACTCTTCTAGATACTGAAAAGGTAATAACTACGGAAAAAATAATAAATATTGGTAAACGAATCTAAACTTAGAACTATTCTACAAAACACAGTAATAAATGGAAAAAGCGAAGATCGGAAACAAAGCTCACTGCACTAAATTAACTCTTTGGAATCGCATGGAATCATACGTTATGGCCGGAGAGCGAAGATAGATACAGGGCCACGTCGACAGTAATTGTCAAAACTTCGTAACACATTGAGAATACACATGCTGATTCGCTCATCTAACCTAAAACCAAAGTTATAGGGAGAAAGTTCGCCGCTTTTACATTTGTCAGAAACCCATACCGCTATGCTGTGTTACAAGTTGTATGCTTGATGTTTTGGCGAAGCTGTTGTAGCGCGGGTCAAGGTTCGGCAGAGAAGTAGTCAGAACTGGCAACGTCGCATCAAAGTCTCTTCGCCTGGTGTGCTGCTCCCTCCCACTCGAAACGCGTGGAGCAACATTGCACTGTTTTGTAAAGAATGCCACTGCAGCAGTGATAAAATGTGAACACTGATTGAAGGCAATTTTAATGTCGACGTGGCACTGTTTGTATATGTCTCGTTCCAGTACATATCAATAAGCATCGAAGACAGTTTACTACCTGACGTTTTAATTGGGCCCATATCACCATCATCAGACGCAACAGGCTGCCTTAAAATCTCGCAAAAACGCGTCAGTTCCTTTCGACGATTATCAATAAGGATGTCAACAGCTGACAAACGCATTTGTAACTTTTCAGGTTCGTGTTCTGATTTTGAAGGTAACGTTTCATTAGACTTACAGGCATGCAGTCAGACACCCATAGAGGCAGTAAATCAGTTGTGTGTAGGATAATATCGATTTTATTCACGCCCAGAAAACAAATACTTTCAATGGTACTCTTATGTTTGTTTTGCTAAGTCCGTGTCCTATATTTTCTTTGAGGCTAACACACACTGTCGCAACCACGCTATGCACAGAGCGAGCGAGACAAAGTAAAATGTGACGATTAACGAATACCAGATCAGGCGGAAGAATTCAGATCAAACATGAACAATACGTATGTAACTGCCAAAGATTACTTAAAATCCTGAGCATGTCAATTAAGCACCCAATTAAAGCAATCTGAATGGATGACATTCGCTGATACACAACCTGGGAAGAACGAGCAAAAACTATAGATTTTTTGTCTAGATGAAGAACATAATGTTGGATGACAGTAAATTCTTTGATCAGTGGCAAAATTCCGCGAGATTCATGCAACAAAACACCAACTTTTTTAAAAAGCTTTTGGCATATGAAAAGTCGACAGTTTATTTCAGATCACATCATAACTAAGAATTTGATTCGAAATTACCGAAATTTGTAGAATATTACTTAGTATTTTCGACCTATAATGCCAACGTCGGCAGGGTATTCTCTTCCGCGTAAGTCCACTCGAGAAAGGAAACCGACGCAATAACAGACATATTGTTGTTACATAATTTAAAATTACCCTGTCACGAGTTCCACGAAATTGTTTCCAAGAAAGATAACGCTATTGAGAAAGTGTGTGTAAATGAGAAACATTAATACTTATCTACAGATTATTGTTATTCTTTTGTAAGTAGGATTGAAATGACCAAGTTTATTGAATACCCTATTCTTTTTGTCACAGGCGAACAGATAATTGTTTATTTTGTTTAATGAAGAACGTTTAGTCTATTTTGACATAACATTACTGATCTTTGTTTTGTTTAAGAATGTTTAAGGTTGATCTCGCAATAACAGACTTAATTGATTATTAATAAACATTTGGAAATATCCGACTGGCTGTATTTTTATTTAAACTTGGCAGTCAGGGTTTTAAAGCAAAATGTCCAGCTACATATGACGCCGAGTCCGGCTTCTCTATTTTTGGACCTGCCAACCCTGGCTGGACTACATGGCAGCGAACTTGCTTCAGAATTCGAAGTGGTTGTGGTCTAGAAACCTTGAGAACAAATTAAATCTTTTAATTATTGTATTTATACATACTATATCTAAATATTGCACATTTGGCACCTAACGTATTGTGCCGTATCAGACTGGTTCAGCGATAGATTTCATCAGTAAGTATCTCAACAGAAAAGGCGAAATTCCATAGTAAGAAAAGTCTCAGTATTACACGGTAAATTATGTGCACTGCACTTAAACAAACATTCGTTGCAAGAAAATCGAAGTAACAGGATGCAAGGATCCCATTAAAAAGTTTTACACTTTATTTCTGCGATCGATGAGCGAGATATTTCAACAATGGAATTATGTTCTTTGAACTCTGTTCTGTAAAGGAACAAAACGCAATCATCGATGCATGTAATGGCAGCGTATTACAACAAACAAAATACCAATACTGTGTTTACTCAACACAGCATATGTATCACGCATCTATATACAAGGACAAACAGAAGGTAACGGAGTTACTGAGTGACACATATTATACGCGCAGACAAAATTGACACTCGGCGCGGTGGCTGATGGGAGCGACCGTAAAAGAATTTCCCCTTTACAGTCGCTCCCATCAGCCACCGCGCTGAGTGTGAAATTTGTTTACGTGAATAACACAATTTCTTTTAAGGTGTGTATTGTTATGTAAAGATATACCTCCAGCTACTCATTATTATTATTACAGTAAAACTTGCTCAAAACAGAATCGCATGCAGCTAAAATAATTTTCCAATTTGGACAAGATTCCTGATTACACAAAACTCACTAGGCTACAAAAAATTTATCAGGTATCATGCACAAAAGTATAAATTTGTAATTATGTAAGTATTTACGTACTTGAATAGTAGATGTTGATTTACTACATCTTGTACAGTAGAACACTAGTCTGTTACACTAGCTGATAAATAATATGGCGTTTCTGTATTTTTACTCCGACTTTAAATTCGTTTATTGTTGTAAGTACATACATATTATCCCGGCATTTATTTGCTTTACATTTTCCTTTTTTCGCCTTATATCAAGGAGGGACATGTGTGAATTTCCTATTCAAAATTGTTTTTTTCTACGTAATTTTTTGCACTATACAATAGTTCTAACAGCCTTGAGGATTATTGTGTGCTGCAAATTGCATTACATAGTTTATGCATGCAATATCTTCTTTAGGTGTTCTTTATTTTTCTAGGGACATCATTTTGCTCTTCTCCTTGCTTTGTTTCTTCCCGATCATCTTCTGTGTGTGGATTTCTACTAAATCTGTTGCTGAAGTAAAAGTGGAGTGAACTGAATAAAGTCATCACTTAGAATGTAGTCATCTGCACTACATGAAACGTTTGGCATTGTATTTAATCCACCAACTGCTGCTACATTTCCTTGATCTTCGGTGGCTACAGAAGCGTCTTGTTCATGACCAAATCCAGTCTTGCTGAAGCACTTTGTAACAGAATCGGGCTTTATTTTTCTTACTGCCGACCCAACCCAATTTACTGCATCGAGGACAGAAACTGAAGTACAAGAGCAAATGCACTTTCGGCTTCTTCAACACTAAGAATAAGAGATTGCATCAATAATCGCCTATAACAATGGAAGTGATCGTATGGCATTGTTCGCCGGGAGGCCCCATTCGGGGGAGTTTGGCCGCCGTATTGCAAGTACTCTTTACTTGACGCCACTTTGACGACTTGCGAGTAAATGATGATGAAAATGATGATGAAGGACACACATCACCCTGCCGGGAATGTAACCCGGACACCCTACGTGGTAGGCGGTACTACTTGAAGATATTTGTCTTTGACAGATCTATTCCGTTGATGATCCTGTTATCCTTGCGTACAAAAAGATATCAGCTGCAAGACATTAATTAGCCTCATAAAATAATGTCCCATGATTATCAAACAAGCATCTACACAATGTTCTTGTCACCATAGCACAGTCTTAGGATAAAACTAAGATAAGGACTGAAGTTACCAGAAACATAAAAGTGCTGTGTTTCGTCTGCCAACAGCCCATTTCAAAGAAAGTTATTTCATTTTGGATGTTTGCCATATATACTTTACTGCTTTTTAAAAACATTACCTTTGGTACAGTATGTCATGCAACGAATAATTAGTACGTGTTTAATTTAGCCAAAAGACATGTACCTGTGCATGGCATAATATTTATAATGTCGCATCTCCGCAAGAAAAGTGACACAGCTCACAAACATTACATTTTACCAAAAGAAAACTGACGCTTTTTTGCTGCAGCACAGAGAAATGTCATTTAACACTGTATGCATCTGTAAAAGCGCAAATGAAAGTGAAAAACAGTTAAAAATTAGGAAGTAGAAAATATATTGAGGACTGATTAAATTTAATATAACCCCCCCCCCTCCCAAACGCATTGATTTAACCTCAGTTGGAATTATGACATTTTTCTCCTGCCACAACTTTTCAAATTCCTGTTCACTCTCAAAATAGTACACGCGCAGTATTTTAATCTTTATGATAACTTGCTCCAAGGCAAATTCAGATTCAAAGCAGAGTTTCTAAGAATTTAAATGCAAGAAAAAAATAAAAATTTTCCAAGTATTTGATATATTTAACCAAATAAAAAACTTATTTTAATCTTACATTTAAATTTCAGCAAAAGTATGCTACAACACATTCATGTGCAAAAGCTATTATCCACAAATAAATCAAATTCTCTTAATTTCATCACAGTATTGTAGGTAACAATGGGAAATAGAATTAGGGACATTAAAAAAACTGCATAAATTTGCGGAATATGCTTGGAAACAATTAGGGACAAACAATCTTGTTTCTTCTGTTCCCTCAAAGGAAAATGATGGCCTCGAATAATGTAAAGAGAGAAGCTCTCTCTTATTTCTAGTTGTGATTTCAACTTTCGAAAAATCAGACTTCATAAGAGTACTTAAGGCTGGATGATAAAGGTTTTAACATCAAATCTCAAAATTTTGACTATGGAAATCTCAAGAGCAGTTCCTTCGTTATCTTTCAGAGCCTTAGCGCAACCCATTTCTCCACTGAGTCGTTTTAGATCTATAAAACCAGAATGAACTAACTTGTTCACACTACTTCTTGGTGGTTCTAATTTGTGCCGCGCACTATTGCGGAATGTAAGTTAGGTCAGTTTTCTTTTTTTAATTTGTTTTTTTATCATTGAGTGAATGGCATCGCATTCATTCTGCGTGTGCCCAAAAATAAAGAATTTTACAATTATTCTATTTTTTTGTGTTTTCACCGCGTGCATGAATAATCAAGTAATGTATTTATTTTTATTTTGTCCGCCGCAGTTATCATAGCAAAAAGTGAACTGCAAATTTTCATCATTAACAACTGAAGAAAGGTTTTGGAGAGACATCCACAGACAAATACCTATGTCATTTGAATGTGCTGCTGACCCTCACATTCACTCCGAAGGTAACATTCGACAACACCACTAAATATGTGGCAAATAGTAAAGTTATAACAATTAATCTTTGGTTTGTACTAAAACAGAGAGATTTCACCTGTACGACATGGCATTACGGCATGAAGATCAAAGGTAGATATGATGACATTGTTATTAACTTGACGTTTATCATGCTCTTTGGCTTGGCGACTTAATACCTTCTCTCTCTCTCTCTCTCTCAATTCCTGGAACTTCGATTTGAGTTCTGCATCATCTGTTGCACTTTAGCATTGCATCATCTGGTGTATTTTTGTACGCTTCACATAAATTACACATTTCTTTTTTCGGCACGAAGAATGAAATGTATTCACTATTAAAAACTGTTGAATAAATCATTAACTTGGCGGCTGGTTGACCCCTCTATTCTTGCAGTTTTATAAAGTCCGATGGAAATCTGCCAAAATTTTGTCCCCAGAATAAAGTCACGTTGATGTTTCCTCGTGTATAATGGCTCTCTATTCTCGGTACTGAATCCATGCGTTGTCTTACGGAGTCGACTTATCCGTGATGCCCATATTTTCCCGTCCTTTCACTGAATGCGAAACCGTATACATAGCTTGGAATCTTTATAATAAAGATTAAATGCATGGTTCACTTGACGGTACTTATTTGGGTTACACTTGTGAAACACTGGCTGAACTTTTTCAGCTTTGAAAGAACGTTATTTCTCCAAGTCACCTATGCCTCAGCGAGTATCGAAAATTAGTTTCGCTCTTCCTCAATGAACTTAGTATTGCCTGGAGCCTACGCTTTGACGTACAAATTGGTAGTAATTTTCTTTAAGGAAACACTTTTTTAGTCTTTGGGGAAGAAACACATTCGTTGGCGTTTTGAAATTTCTTTAATCCAAGCAGATTTCTTTAGAGGTCTTTTTTTGCTACTCTTTGTTGCGGAAGGCAAGATTTTTGCCGGTGTATTTCGTTGATTACTATGTTGAGAAGACGAGGAGAATGAAGAACTATTCCATCTATATCTGATGATATCTGATGATCAGGTACTTGGTGATGTCTGAACCAAGTTTAAGGGACTGTCGCCAAAGTTGGGAAGCATTTTTATCCTCGGCTTCAGACAGGAAGTCTTCTATATCTGAAGATTCACTCTCTGAAGAAACTTCATACTCCGGATCACTGTCCGAGTCATGGACAGATGATGAGGAGCTATCACTGTCTTCATTATAGCTTTTTATAAAAGAAGTATGATTTCTTTTCAAAGAGGTCCCACGATTAGCAGTGGATGGCCTGCACTTTCTCAAAATGAGTCTTGTATCACTCGCAGCACGGACTTTACGACAACAGGAAGATAAACTGCGAGTCACAGCCTTTGGATCAGTACCTTCAGCTTGTTCCCCTGTAGCTTCACAGTTTCCCTCTGAAATTCTAGATCCCATTTCACTTTATTTGATTAGCTTTCCTGATGTGGCTATCTGCACCAGCATTTTCCCACAAGACGAGAATACCATATTCGGCTGCACATAAAAATATATAACTGTATATATCCGGCGAACTTCGTTCCGCCTCTGAAAATCTTTATGTGTTATAGCTGACCCGGCAAACGTTGTTTTGTCATATAAATTATCTCTATAAGAATAATGTATACGTGTAACACAATAGCCGTTGTTGGCGGGAGCTCGTAACACAAAACAATAATAATGGCCGAAAACTGTGTAGGGAGTGAGAAAAGGCTTAGGGGGAAGTCCGGCAGTATCGGCCACTATTAGTTCTAGCGTTTCTACGGTAGATCGCGCAGATTTAACAAGCCGACACACGGCTCGTCCATGAGCATACAAACATAGCGGCAATTTCGTGTCGAAATGTGTTCGCCAGCACCATGAATAAGGCCAAGCGCACACGCATCGATATTTATCGTACGTAAAAATATTGTACATTAAATTATTTTAGAGGAACAAAGGAGGGCATAGGAACTTCTTTGTTCCACTAAAATAATTTGTTCGTACGATATATTTCCGTACGATAAAAATCGATGCGTGTGCGCTAGGCCTAAATGTCGGTTTGTCGAATGACGCGTGCTACCTAGTTAAACTTCTCGGTCTAGTTACGTCGATGCAAAGAGGGCTATTCGAGTCGTTGCTTTTGGTACGTTTTCTTCAATTACCTATCTATTGAATAGTGAAAGACTCACCGGTAGACACCTGGCGGGCCGGCCAAATTGGCCGGGTGGTTCTAGGCGCTACAGTCTGGAACCGCGCGACCGCTACGGTCGCAGGTTCGAATCCTGCCTCGGGCATGGATGTGTGTGATGTCCTTAGGTTAGTTAGGTTTAAATAGTTCTAAGTTCTAGGGGACTGATGACCTCGGAACTTAAGTCCCATAGTGCTCTGAGCCATTTTGACATCTGGTGCCGGCCGAAGTGGCCGTGCGGTTCTAGGCGCTGCAGTCTGGAACCGCGAGACCGCTACGGTCGCAGGTTCGAATCCTGCCTCGGGCGTGGATGTGTGTTATGTCCTTAGGTTAGTTAGGTTTAACTAGTTCTAAGTTCTAGGGGACTAATGACCTCAGAAGTTGAGTCCCATAGTGCTCAGAGCCATTTGAACCATTTGACATCTGGTGGGGATAACTGATCAAGTGATAATTGATCAGTTATAGACCAGGGTTGAAAATTATTAAATTACTAAAATCGCTATTAAAAATAGGGGTTGGTGGCAGAAGGGTGAAAATTTAGGGTTGCGGTATTTTGTAATGCCACACCATAAAAAAATAAAAAGCTCTGTCCAAAAAATAAGAAAAAAAATTTGGGGTGGTCCACCCTTATCAATTAGGGGTATGAAAAATAGATACGGCCGATTCTTAGACATACCGAATATACATGTAAAATTCCATCAGAATTGATCGAGCCGTTGATCAACAGATAACTGATCAATTACGACAGGGGTTGAAAAATATTAAATTGCTAAAATCGCAATTAAAAAAAGGGGGTTGGTGGTAGAAGGGTGAAAATTTAGGGTTGTGTATATTTTTAATACCAAATCATAAAAAATAAAAAGTTCTGTCCAAAAAATAAGAAAAATATTTTTGGGGTGGGCCACCCTTATCACTTAGGGGTATGAAAAATAGATAACGACCGATTCTCAGACGTACCGAATATACTTGTAAAATTTCATCAGAATCGATCGAGCCGTTTCGGAGGAGTATGGCAACTAACACGGTGACACGAGAATGTTTATATATAACATTTTTTATTTTGTTTTAAAAATAATGTTAAATACCTGATAATGCTATTACAATGATAAAAACTGAACTCATAGTACTCGTAATTATGGCAATAACAGTTACTGCAGAATTCAAAGATACTAGTAAAGTGACGTCCTTTATTTAAATGACGCACTGAAATGCCTACCTCACAAACGAGAGAAGTGTCCTAATTCAAGATGTGACACACAGACCACGAAAACTGACAAGATGCAATCTGGAATACTATTTTAACTAAAAATGTGACACTATCTTTGATTCACGAACACGTTACTCTTGTGAAGGTCGCAACACAACTGAGACGTACCATTGTTCTTATTCCAACAATTGACATTTTCTGTTGTGGCAAAGTGACACATCGCGACGTCTACAAGTTTTCCAATTAACTACACTAATGAAACTTTTCGTGTAACAAGATGCAACTAAGTCATACTTACTCGTGTAATAAATCGCGGAAATATGTTTTTGACTTACGTCACATTCCTAGCGGCTGAGCGATGTCTGTTCAACTATAAACTAATCCATTGTTTTCCATCTTTCACCTGTTGAGATAGACCCCTGGTTCGATTCCCGGCAGGGGCGGAGATTTTCTTCGCTCAGGGACTGGGTGTTGTGTTGTCCTAATCATCATCATTTCATCCCCATCGACGCGCAAGTCGCCGAAGTGGCGCCAAATCGAAAGACTTCCACCCGGCGAACGGCCTACTCGACGGGAGGCCCTAGTTACACGACATTTATAACCTGTTCAGATCTGTCGACAGCGGACCGGTTCACAGTTTAGATAAATGCTAACAGTCGCTGAGTATTAATACAAGGTGGGAATTATCTGATAGTCATAACCCGTTTGACGAAAAATTGTGCCCGCAATGCGAAACTTCTGTGGAAGCTCCTCCCTGTGATAGGAATCCTTTAGTGTTCCACATTTATTGGCCTCTTGGCTTCTTGTTTTGTGACCTTTTCGTAGTCCGCAACGCGGGCTCATAGGGAGCTTCTAATCTCCGCAGGAGGCATCCGCTTGCTAAGGACTCCATTCATTTTATTGATATATTCGACCTGTAGAGGGAGACCAAGAGATGAATACACTAAGCAGATTCAGAAGGATGTAGGCTGCAGAAGGTACTGGCAGATGAAGAAGCTTGCGCAGGATAGAGTAGCATGGAGAGCTGCATAAAACCAGTCTCTGGACCGAAGACCACAACAACATTCGACCTGTTACCAAAATTTCAACTGCACATTACTGTGTATATTGACGCACGAATGTCTTTTAAAATTTGACCAGTGCTCACGAATAAGAGATAAAATGCCGCTGCGACATGTTATTCCTCCTTTGCACGGGTTATGTAATAACGGTATGTCCAAACCTGTGTTGCTCACTTCAATAGGATTTAAAGCTTGCGGAGAACCACACTGCCTGACGACGCAGGACGTTTTCCTATGGAATGACCTTTTCATCACAATTCATCGTCACTTTGTCTAACCTTCAACGAGGTCAGTTTGAGTTATGGTTCGTATGTAACATGGCTGTGAGTAGTTATATGCGGCGAAAGTTCGAAGAAGTTAATGGTTCAGATGTACAAATTTCTGTTCTTAAATATGGAGTTGAACTTATGGTAGTGAAGGCTACAGTTTCATGGTATTCTATTGAACTTATTGCTATTTTTCAGGGATGAATTAGGTCATTGCTGGTACGAGCGTTTTAGGTGACCTAATGTTATAATCTAGATTTTATTTTATTTTATTTTATTTTATTTTTTTTGCTATCGTTTCGGCCTGCTATGGACCACAAAGATTTTTATCTCTTCCCTGATTGTGTTTTCCTCTTTTGCTAGTAGATTTTCTTTTTGCAGGCAGGACGTGGAACTGACGTAGTAAGCGAAATAAGGTTTTTAGTAATTTTGACTTTTTCTCTGAAAACTTCTCGATCCTGATTGTCATCAAATAAAATTTCAGCTTCTTGTAAATCCTTTTTAACTTGGCTTGCCCATTTCGAATACGATTTTGTTTTTGAAATTGATGAATGTATGCGATGAGTAAGTCTTTCCGGGTTCATTCTTTCCAGGTGATCTTCGTCATGTTTAAACATTCTGATGCATACAAAGCTGACGGTCTAATTACGGTGTTATAATGACAAAGTTTTAGGTTTAAAGACAGGCTTTTGCTTTTGTATAAGTTTTTGCACAGATGAAAAGCATTTACTAGTTTAGAACACCTACTTCCTGCAGCTGCATTTTCTGAACCGTCAGGTGTAATTATTTAAATTTCTTCGACTGCTTAATTTTCTCTTGTATTTCAATGTGAAGAGGAGCGTGTTTGATGTTTGTGATGAATTCAGTTTTGTTAAATTCTATTTTTTTGGCTCTGAGCACTATGGGACTCAACTGCTGTGGTCATAAGTCCCCTAGAACTTAGAACTACTTAAACCTAACTAACCTAAGGACAGCACACAACACCCAGCCATCACGAGGCAGAGAAAATCCCTGACCCCGCCGGGAATCGAACCCGAGCGTGGGAAGCGAGAACGCTACCGCACGACCACGAGATGCGGGCAATTCTATTTTTAGGCCAGTCTTAGCAGCAATTGATTGTAGGCTGGACACTTGAACCTTAGCTTCGTCAATATTATTTATAATAAGTGCCAGATCATCAGCAAAAGCCAAACAGTTTCCACTGAGGCCATTTCTTTTGTGTCCAGTTTGAATCCCATAACCTGGCGGTACGGTTGTTTTCCACTCTCTATCATGTCCAGGACACCGTTGAAAAGCAGTGGAGAGAGTAGGTCATCTTGTCTCACCCCTGTACAGATTTCAAATGGTTCTGATAGATTACTTATATCTATTCGTCCTCAGCACCGGTAAGATGACAGTGACGTACTTCAACTTCTTCTGCTCTTCAGCCGTGATTTCAGAAAAGTGTGGGTAACTTTCAGCGTCTCCTATGGCCTATCAAATCACTCAAACTTTATTTTCATTTACATCTACATGGATACTCTACAAATCTCGCTTCATCGAACCGCCTTCACAATAATTCTCTATTATACCACTCTCGAACAGCGCGTGGAAGAAAGAAGACCTATATATTTCCGTGCGAGCTCTGATTTCCCTTATTTTACTATGACGATCGTTTCTCCCTATGTAGGTCGGCGTCAACAAAATATTTTCACATTCGGAGGAGAAAACTGGTGATTGAAATTTCGTGAGAAGATCCAGCCGCAACGAGAAACGAATTTGTTTTCATGATGTCCGTCCCAAACCCTGTATCACGTCCGTGACGCTCTCCCCTATTTCTTGATGGTACAATACGTGCTGCCTGTCTTTGAACTTTCTAGATGTACTCCGTTAATCATATCTGGTAACGATCTCAGACCTCGCAGCAGTACTCCAAGAGAAAGCGGAACGTGGTGTAGGTAGTCTCTTCAGAAGGTCTGTTGTATCTTCTAAGTGTTTTGCCAATAAAACGCAGTCCTTGGTTCGCCTTCCCCACGACGTTTTCCATGTGTTTTTTTCCAGTTTGAGTTGTTCGTTGTTGTAATTCCTAGGTATTTAGTTAAATTTACGGCTTTTAGATTTGATTGATTTATCGTGTAACTAAAGTTTAACAGCTTTCTTTTAGCACTATTTTGGATGACCTCACACTTCTCATTATTTAGGGTCAACTGTCAATTTTCGCACCATACAGACATCTTTTCTGAATCGTTTTGCAATTTGTGTTGGTTTGATGATTTTACTACACGATAAATGACAGCATGATCTGCAAACAGCCTAAGACGGCTGCTCAGATTGTCTCCTGTTTACATAGAAAAGGCGTAGACTTTGCCGCGAATTGTGCCCTCCGCCACACACCGCTTGGTGGCTAGTGGAGTACATATGTAGATGTCTCGCTGTAACTGTACAGTACCATGTGAAGACTCTGAACCTTACATACTGACATTATGCCTATTTACCATTCCACTGACATGAATGGTTGATTCATCAGTAAAGCATATGCAATTTAAGTAATCGTTAGCGCCATCAATCCTGTTGAGAATCTCAGTTGCAAATTCAGCACGTGTCAGCAAATCATTCGGTTGCAAGGCCTGCACGATTTGCACTTTGTAGGCATGCAACCTAAGCCTTTCATGAAGAATGCTCACCACACTTACTTGCGGTATTTGAAGTTCACGTGATGCTTGTCGCGTCGATTTAGACGGACTCCGTTGAAACGATTGCCGAACACGATCAACAGTTGCATCACTCACACGAGGCCTGCCACTGCGAGGACGATCTTCAACGCTGCCTGTTTCGTTAAACGTTGCATACCATCGCTTTATTGATCTAACGTCAGGAGGCCTGCGTCCATCAGAAGCCCGAAATTGACGCTGAACACTGATGGGCGATTTCGTTCTGTGAAACCAAAGCAAACATTGCGCTATCTCCTGCTTCGACGCCATTTCGCCAGCAACTAAGGTGACCTAAGAGACCGCGTTAGTGTTGTGGAGCACTAGCGCCATCTATTGGTCACAACTAGTAACACTAACCTATGTAACGGCATCAAATGTAACTTATTACACTACTGGCCATTACAATTGCTACACCAAGAAGAAATGCAGATGATAAACGGGTATTCACTGGACAAATATATTATACTAGAACTGACAAGTGACTACATTTTCACGCAGTTTGGGTGCATAGATCCTGAGAAATCAGTACCTAGAACAACCACCTCTGGCCGTAATAACGGCTTTGATACGCCTGGGCATTGAGTCAAACAGAGCTTGGATGGCGTGTACAGATACAGCTGCCTGTGCAGCTTCAACACGATACCGCAGTTCATCAAGAATAATGACCGGCGTATTGTGACGAGCCTGTTGCTCGGCCACCATTAACCAGACGTTTCCAATTCGTGAGAGATATGGAGAACGTGCTGGCCAGGGCAGCAGTCGATTATTTTCTGTATCCATAAAGGCCCGTACAGGACCTGCAACATGCGGTCGTGCATTCTCTGGCTGAAATGTAGGGTTTGGCAGGGATTGAATGAAGGGTAGAGCCACGGATCGTAACACATCTGAAATGAAACGTCCACTGTTCAAAGTGCCGTCAATGCGAACAAGAGGTGACCGAGACGTGTAACCAATGGCACGCCATACCATCACGCCGGGTGATACGCCAGTATGGCGAAGACGAATACACACTTCCAATGTGCGTTCACCGCGATGTCGCCAAACACGGATGCGACCATCACGATGCTGTAAACAGAACCTGGATTCATCCGAAAAAATGACGTTTTTCCATTCGTGCACCCAGGTTTGTCGTTGAGTAAACCGTCGCGGGCGCTCCTGTCTGTGATGCAGCGTCTAGGGTAACCGCGGCCGTGGTCTCCGAGCTGATAGTCCATACTTCTGCAAACGTCGTCGAACTGTTCGTGCAGATGGTTGTATTGCAAACGTCCCCATCTGTTGACTCAGGGATCGAGACGTGGCTGCACGATCCGTTACAGCCATGCGGATAAGATGCCTGTCATCTCGACTGCTAGTGATTCGAGGCCGTTGGGATCCAGCACGGCGTTCCGCATTACCCTCCTGAACCCAGCGGTTCCATATTCTGCTAACAGTCATTGGATCTCGACGAACGCCAGCACCATTTTCGCGATACGATAAACCGCAATCACGGTAGGCTAAAATCCGACCTTTATCAAAGTCGGAAACGTGATGGTACACATTTCTGCTCCTTAGACGAGGCATCACAACAACGTCTCACCAGGCAACGCCGATCAACTGCTGTTCGTGTATGAGAAATCGGTTGGAAACTTTCCTCATGTCAGCACGTTGTAGGTGTCGCCAGCGACGCCAACCTTGTGTGAATGCTCTGAAAAGCTAATCATTTGCATATCACAGCATCTTCTTCCTGTCGGTTAAATTTCGCGTCTGTAGGACGTCATCTTCGTGGTGTAGCAATTTTAATGGTCAGTAGTGTATGTCAAACGGTTACTCTGTTATAAATGTTTATAATCAGGGCAAGATTTTGTGCTCACCCTGTATAACATACAAAGGAACCTCTAAACTTGACACATAGCAAATGATTCGATGTCTGAATGGAACATTTCCCAAAGTCTGAATTCGTGATCATATTCATATTTTTGTTGTCATGTAGGTCACCACAGCTAATTTATTTCTTTTATAAGTTTCTTGCCAATAACATACGAACAATTACTCTTACATACAATTAGAATTACTTTGACATTATTTCGGTAGTTTTTATTGAAATGGTGCGCCTTAAAGTAAAGCAGTCATCAAATCGATGGTTTTTTGAAAAGTATAGCATTTTGGCGTGAATGTTCCCATCGGAGGTGGTATTCTCTAGCCTTCGGAATCCTTAGCTCTGTTGAACTGTTTACGAATTGTTAGGGATACCGTCGTTAGACTTGACGCACTGTACGGTAACAATTCACTCTTTAAATAATTCTGGTGTTAATGGCCAGACGAGCTACCTGGCGTATTGGTAGTTGTGGAATTTAAATCTTCCGTCAGTCATCATGTTAGGTCTTCTATAGATTTCCTAAATCACTTAAGGAGGATGTCAAGATAGCGCTTTCAACTATGATGAACCATTTCCTTTTCCCACCGGTCTCGAAATAGGATACTTATGCTTGTTCTTCGTTGCACAGCCGCTCTGTACAAAACTGGTACCTGAGCGAGACAAGATGATGATGCTCGTTGCTTGTCAGGTTCGATAGGTGATTCCCATCAGATCAAGCACTTCAGCATTCTGACCACAACTGAGATCCGTTTCCAGTAACTACGACTAGACCCCTCCGACGAATTGTTAAACTAAGCCAAAGACTGGTCATGTGATCTCAAGCGTAGAAGCGCCATTGGTCTCCAATCTCCAGTGTGAGCTGACTGTTTTGCCTCCACGAGCAGCATATGTAATGTGAAGAAACTGTACTTTTATTTCACATTCTTAAGCAGGACTGGCTCTATATCTGTTTATTCTCGTTGGGCAGAATCGACTGTGACCATTTGTAACTGACAAGTGGCAGCTTCATTGGGTCATGAAAATTTTGGAACACTTTCTTATATCTACGATTTTGTCGTGCGCGTCAATGGTCTCGAAACTGCAGATATTGGCTGGGAGTCCAGTGTAACCAAGTGATATCCACTGAAGAGCGAAAGTAACTAATATCGTGTAGCGCCTCCGTGAGAACGCGGAAGTGCTGCAACACGACGTGGCATGGACTCGACTAATGTCTGAAGTAGTGATGGAGGAAATTGACGCCATGAATCCTACAGGGCTCTCCACAAATCCGTAGCGTACGAGGGGGTGCAGATCTCTTCTGAACAGCACGTTGCAAGGCATCCCAAGTATGCTCAATGATCTTCATCTCTGGGGAGTCTGATGGCCAGCGGAAGTGTTTAAACTCAGAAGAGTGTTCCTGGAGCCACTCTGTAGCAATTTTGGACGTGTGAGTTGTCGCATTGTCCTGCTGGAATTGCCCAAGTGCATCGGAATGCACAATGAACATGAATGACTGCAGGTGATCAGACAGGATGCTTACGTACGTGTCACCTGTCAGAGTCATATCTAGACCTATCAGTGGCCTCATATCACTCCAACTGTACACGCCCCACACCGTTACAGAGCCTCCACCAGCTTGAATAGTACTCTGCTGACTTGCAGGAACCATGGGTTCATGAGGTTGTCTCCACACCCGTACACGTCCATCTGCTCGATACCATTTGAAACGAAACTCGTCCGACCAGGCAGCGTGTTCCAGTTATCAACAGTCCAATGTCGGTGTTGACAGGCCCAGGCGAGGCGTAAAGCTTTTGTGTTGTGCAGTCATCAGGAGTAGACGAGTGAGCCTTCGGCTCCGAAATCCCATCTACACATCTACATCTACATCTATACTCCGCGAGCCATATACTCCGCGAGCCACCTTACGGTGTGTGGCGGAGGGTACTTATTGTACCACTATCTGATCCCCCCTTCCCTGTTCCATTCACGAATTGTGCGTGGGAAGAACGACTGCTTGTAAGTCTCCGTATTTGCTCTAATTTCTCGGATCTTCTCGTTGTGATCATTACGCGAGATATATGTGGGCGGTAGTAATATGTTGCCCATCTCTTCCCGGAATGTGCTCTCTCGTAATTTCGATAATAAACCTCTCCGTATTGCGTAACGCCTTTCTTGAAGTGTCCGCCACTGGAGCTTGTTCAGCATCTCCGTAACGCTCTCGCGCTGACTAAATGTCCCCATGACGAATCGCGCTGCTTTTCGCTGGATCATGTCTATCTCTTCTATTAATCCAACCTGGTAAGGGTCCCATACTGATGAGCAATACTCAAGAATCGGACGAACAAGCGTTTTGTAAGCTACTTCTTTCGTCGATGAGTCACATTTTCTTAGAATTCTTCCTATGAATCTCAACCTGGCGCCTGCTTTTCCCACTATTTGTTTTATGTGATCATTCCACTTCAGATCGCTCCGGATAGTAACTCCTAAGTATTTTACGGTCGTTACCGCTTCCAATGATTTACCACCTATGGCATAATCGTACTGGAATGGATTTCTGCCCCTATGTATGCGCATTATATTACATTTATCTACGTTTAGGGAAAGCTGCCAGCTGTCGCACCATTCATTAATCCTCTGCAGGTCTTCCTGGAGTACGTACGAGTCTTCTGATGTTGCTACTTTCTTGTAGACAACCGTGTCATCTGCAAATAGCCTCACGGAGCTACCGATGTTGTCAACTAAGTCATTTATGTATATTGTAAACAATAAAGGTCCTATCACGCTTCCTTGCGGTACTCCCGAAATTACCTCTACATCTGCAGATTTTGAACCGTTAAGAATGACATGTTGTGTTCTTTCTTCTAGGAAATCCTCAATCCATATCGATGATGTTTCGTTGAATGCTTCGCACGCTTACATTTTTTGATGGCCCAGCATTGAAATCTGGAGCAACTTCGCGGAAGGGTTGCACTTCTGTCATGTTGGACAATTCTCCGAACATTTGGTCCCGTTCTTGCAGGGTCTTTTTCCAGCCCCAGCGATGTCAGAGATTTGATGTTTTACCGCATTCCTTATATTCACGGTACACTCGTGAAATGGTCGTACGGGAAAATGTTCACTTCATCGCTACCTCGGAGATGCTGTGTCGCCGGCCACTGTGGCCGAGCCGAGCGGTTGTAGGCGCTTCAGTCCGGAACCACGCGTTTGCTACGGTCGCAGGTTCGAATCCTGCATCGGGCATGGATGTGTGTGATGTCCTTAGGTTAGTTAGGTTTAAGTAGTTCTAAGTTCTAGGGGACTGATGATCTCAGATGTTGAGTCCCATAGTGCTCAGAGCAATTTTTTTTGGTCAGACACGATCACCAACATTCTAGGGTTTTGTGAAAGCAGCAACTGAATGCTACTCTTAATTCAACCGAAATATGGGCGGTAATAGAAAAATACTTCCTTCGATAGGTCCGTATCAACAATTGTCTGATAGGGCAGCACTAAAACAGAGGTGCGGCAGCACAGTAAGAAATCACAAAGAGAGTTTGTCAAGTTTATGTTACAAAATGGTACTTAACTTGGCTCTTGATGTCCTAAACCTAGTAAATTGATATCTGATTAACTTTTCTGTCTCCAAGAAGTCTATGATTCTGTAAGTATCACTGATAGTAGTGTCTGCAGACACTCTGTACTGGTGGTACTTCTCGGTAAGTAGTCAGAAGATAGTCTCCAGAGTATTGTACTGAGCGGAGTACAGGCACTGAACTGTCTGCTGGTTCTTAACTGTATGAGTGTCTGCGGCCAGTCGTGTTATGGTACCTGCCGGTGGAACAATTTCCAGGTGTGCTAGTACAAGGCGGAAGGAGTGTAGTACGCGGTTCGTAGCATTCCCTAAGGCTGGCTGGTTGGTTGATTTGGGGGGGGGGGGGGGGGGGGCGACCAAACAACGAGGTCATCGGTGCCATCGGATTAGGGAAGGATGGGGAAGGAAGCCTCCCGTGCCCTTTCAAAGGAGTCGTCCCGGCATTTGTCTGAAGCGGTTTAGGAGAATCACGGAAAACCTAAATCAGGATGGCGGGACGCGGGTTTGAACCGTCGCCTCCCGAATGCGAGTCCAGCGTGCTAGCTGCTGCGCCACCTCGCTCGGTCCCTATAGCTGTCCACACTATCGGCGGACGTACCGGGTTATCAAAAAGTCAGTATACATTTGAAAACTTAATAAACCACGGAATAATGTAGATAGAGAGGTAAAAATTGACACACATGCTTCGAATGACATGGGGTTTTATGAGAACAAAAAAAAAATCACAAAATGTCCGACAGATGGCGCTGGACAGCAAAACGTCAGTGACTGCACATGACAATCGTGTATAAAAGGAGCTGTAGTGAGAGAATCAGATGCGCCATCAGCCGCAGCATGTTGACGTTACCTGAAAAGGCGCTTTTAGTGAAGCTGTATTATCAGAATGGGGAATGTGCTAGTTCAGCGTTACGATCCTATCGCCATGGGAAGGGGATTCGAACGGGCAAAGGTCCGTTGACAAATGCAGCTGTGACGAGAATGATTTCGAAGTTCGAAGCCACGGGTTGTTTAGACGATAGACCCCGTAGTGGCCGACCGAGCACAAGGCGTAATGCTGCTCAGACAGTTCAGGAAGAAATGGAGACTGTAGCGGGTTCGTCTATGCACGGGGAAGTCAGCGCTCGTACAGTCGCACGTCGCACCGGCATTCTATACACTACTGTTTGGTTGGCACTGAGGCGTACCCTCCGATGCTATCCGTACAAAATCCATCGGCATCGTGAACTGTTACCTGGCGATTTAGTGAAGCGGAGGGAATGTGCTGCGTGGGCGTTTCAAAAGATGGCGGAAGATGACGATTGGTTGAGTAACGTGTTGTGGACCGACGAACCTCATTTCACGCTCCGAGGGTCTGTCAACGCCCACAACTGCAGACTTTGGTCAGGTCACCAGCATTGTGAAGCCTAGTGCAGGATTGGCTCAGGTGACTGTTAACGTAGGGGGGTTATGTAGGGATTTTACTAAAGAGGATCAGGTAGTGATTGTGGGTGGGGCTGGTAATAGTATTGATAGGGATGGGGAGTATGACATAGATGGTGAACTGGAAAAGATAGCCACTCAGACTGGCAACACGAATGTGCATTTCGTGGAACTGTTTCAGCGTCACGATCGGCCTCAGCCGTCAGGCGTAATAACATGAGACTTGGGGCTGCGGTGATGATAGAAAGCATGGGTCACATTTCAGTGGTGTCGGTGGAGTCTATCAGCAGGACGGGTTTCACTAGACATGGCCTGCACCTCAACTGGTATTGGAAGGGGAGGTTGGCAAAGCTTATAGGTGACTGCGTAGGTGGGGTTGGTGGGATCACTCATGGGAAAATTCCTGCAGTAGTGGGTGTTAGAGCTGCACCTTTTTTAGATTGAAGTCAGCTGATAGGTATTCCTGCTTAAGGGAAGTCTCTCTAACAAAGGAACCACTTTTGACAAAGCTTAGGTATCTGAGTAATGAGGGAATTAGTATATTTCATCAAAATATACAAGGTATTAGAGATAAAGTTAGTGAACTGCTTATAGATGTTGACTCTGAAATTATTGGTACATCTGAACACTTCTTAAATAAGGAAATAATTCAGAGGCTACCTTTACCAGGATACAGGTTGGCTGGCAGCTTTTCTAGGAGCTCTTTGCGGTGTGGGAGAGTAGCCATGTATGTGAAAAACGGCATCCCATTTGAGTCAATTGATGTTTCAAAGTACTGCACTGAAAAGGTGTTCGAATGTTGTGCAGGTGTGGTTAAATTTAACGGAACTAAACTTCTAACTGTTGTTATTTATAGATCCCCAGACTCCGATTTCACAACATTTTTGCTAAAGCTAGAGGAGGTTCTTGGTTCACTTTATAGGAAATACAAAAAGTTAGTTATATGTGGTGACTTAAATATTAATTGCATAAGTGATTGTGCAAGGAAGAGGATGCTGGTAGACCTCCTTAATTCATATAATCTTATGCAAACCGTATTCTTTCCAACGAGAGTGCAATGGAACAGTAGAACAACCATAGACAAGATTTTTGTCCATTCCTCATTACTAGAAGGGCATTCTGTTAGCAAAAAGGTGAATGGCCTTTCAGATCATGATGCACAAATTTTAACTCTAAAAGATTTTTGTGCTTCAACACGTGTTAAATATAGTCATCAGCTGCTCAGGCAAGCTGATCCATTTGCTGTAGAGATCTTTGTAAACCTTATCAAGGAACAAGTGTGGCAAGATGTTTATGGCGCTGATACAGTAGACGATAAATATAATGCTTTTCTCAAGACTTTTCTCGTGCTCTTTGAAAGTTGCTTTCCGTTAGAACGTTCAAAACAGGGTATTAGTACAAACAGGCAGCCTGGGTGGCTGACTAAAGGGATAAGAATATCTTGTAGAACAAGAAACCTAGTCCCAACAGGGAATCATATAGCGCTCTTAGAAAAAAGTGTTCCGAGACTGTTACCTGAAAGAGGGGATTGAGTTAATAATTAAATCACTAAAGACCAAGAACTCTCATGGATATGACCGGGTATCTAGCAGAATACTGACGTATTGTTTTATATATATTAGCCCAGTACTTAGCCATATCTGTAACTTTTCCTTTAGGAGTGGTCGGTTTCCTGACCGATTAAAGTACTCGATTGTGAAGCCACTTTATAAAAAGGGATACAGGGATAATGTTGACAATTATAGACCTATTTCTATGCCATCGGTGTTTGCTAAAGTTATCGAGAAGGTTGTATATACAAGGTTACTGGAGCATTTAAATTCACATAATTTGCTGTCAAATGTTCAAATGAATCAAATGGCTCTGAGCACTATGCGACTTAACTCCTGAGGTCATCAGTCGCCTAGAACTTAGAACTAATTAAACCTAACGAACCTAAGGACATCAAACACATCCATGCCCGAGGCAGGATTCGAACCTGCGACCGTAGCGGTCGCTCGGCTCCAGACTGTAGCGCCTAGAACCGCACGGCCACTCCGCCCGGCTGTCAAATGTTCAGTTTGGGTTTAGAAATGGTTTAACAACTGAAAATGCTATACTCTCTTTTCTCTGTGAGGTTTTGGACGGATTAAATAAAAGGTTGCGAACGCTAGGTGTTTTCTTTGATTTAACGAAGGCTTTTGACTGTGTTGATCACAAAATATTACTGCAGAAGTTGGACCATTATGGAGTAAGGGGAGTAGCTTACAATTGGTTCGCCTCTTACTTTAAGAACAGAAAGCAGAAGGTATTTTTCCGCAATATTGAGAGTGGTAGTGATGTTCAGTCCCAATGGGGCACTGTTAAGTGGGGCGTTCCCCAAGGGTCGGTGCTGGGGCTACTGCTGTTTCTTTTTTATATAAATGATATGCCTTCTAGTATTACAGGTGATTCAAAAATATTTCTGTTTGCTGATGACACCAGCTTGATAGTGAAGGATCTTGTGTGTAATATTGAAACAGTATCAAATAATGTAGTTCATGAAATAAGTTCGTGGCTTGTGGAAAATAATTTGATGCTAAATTACAGTAAGACTCGGTTTTTACAGTTTCTAACTCACAATTCAACAATAACCGATATTTTGATCAGACAGAATGGGCATATTATAAGCGAGACGGAACAGTTCAAGTTCCTAGGCGTTCGGATAGATAGTAAGCTGTTGTGGAAAGCCCATGTTCAGGATCTTGTTCAGAAACTAAATGCTGTTTTATTTATCATTAGAACAGTATCTGAAATAAGTGACACTTGCCGGCCGCGGTGGCCGTGCGGTTCTGGCGCTGCAGTCCGGAACCGCGGGGCTGCTACGGTCGCAGGTTCGAATCCTGCCTCGGGCATGGGTGTGTGTGATGTCCTTAGGTTAGTTAGGTTTAAGTAGTTCTAAGTTCTAGGGGACTTATGACCTAAGATGTTGAGTCCCATAGTGCTCAGTGCCATTTGAACCATTTTGAAGTGACACTTCAATACGAAAAGTATTCTACTTCGCATATTTTCATACGCTTATGTCGTATGGTATTATTTTTTGGGGCAATTCTTCTGATTCAAAAAGTATATTTTTGGCTCAAAAACGGGCTGTTCGAGCTATATGTGGTGTAAGTTCGAGAACCTCTTGTCGACCCCTATTCAATAGTCTGGTAATTCTGACATTGCCCTCACAGTATATATTTTCTTTAATGTCGTTTGTTGTTAGCAATATTAGCCTATTCCCAAGAGTTAGCAGCTTTCACTCATTTAATACTAAGCAGAAATCCAATCTGCATGTGGAATGCACTTCCTTGACTCTTGTGCAGAAAGGAATGCAGTATTCTGCTGCATCCATTTTCAATGAGCTACCACAAGAACTTAAAAATGTTAGCAGTAGCCCAAACTCTTTTAAGTCTAAACTGAAGAGTTTCCTCATGGCTCACTCATTCTATTCTGTCGAGGAGCTCCTGGAAGAGCTAAAAAATTAAGCAAATTCTAGTGTTATATTGTTGATTTTCTTTATTTAAACTTACGACTTGTCACCTGAATATGTTTCTTTTTATATTTCATTTTATCTGTTTCTACAATCGTGTTATAATTTCATGTATTGACTAGTTCCATGACCATGGAGACTTCTCCTTAATTTGGTCCCACGGAACAATAAATAAATAAATAAAATAAATAAATTTGTGCTACCGAAAATCCTAGAACTGTCGTGGAAACTCCATTGCACGACGAGAAAGTCGCGGTATGGGTTGGATTTACCACATCTACCGTTATCGGGCCTTTTTTCTTCGAGAAAATGCGTGATTCTGGTTTTGTAACTGCTACCGTGACGGGTGAGAGGTACGCCGATCACCTGCTGGAACGTACGATATTTATGCAGGATGGCGCTCCACCGCATGTTGCTAGACGCGTGAAAGATCTCTTGCGCGCATCGTTTGGTGATGATCGTGTGCTCAGCCGCCACTTTCGTCATGCTTAGCCTACCAGGTCCCCAGACCTCAGTCCGTGAGATTACTGGCTTTGGGGCTACCTGAAGTCGCAAGTGTACCGTGATCGACCGACATCTCTAGGGATGCTGAAAGACAACATCCGTCGCCAGTGCCTCACCATAACTCCGGACATGTTTTACAGTGCTGTTCACAACATTATTCCTCGACTACAGCTATAGTTGAGGAATGATGGTGGATATATTGAGCATTTCCTGTAAATAACATCATCTTTGCTTTGTCTTACTTTGTTATGCCAATTATTGCTATTCTGATCAGATGAAGCGCCATCTGTCGGACATTTTTTGAACTTTTGTATTTGTTTGGTTCTGATAAAACCCCATGTCATTCCAAGCATGTGTGTCAATTAGTACCTCTCTATCTACATTATTCCGTGGTTTATTCAGTTTTCAAATTCGTACTGACTTTTTGATCACCCGGTATATAAAGCGCTAGAGGGAGTGCCGCAGCAGCGGTAAGAGATCCGGTTTTGTGAGTGCTTTCTGGAGGCGGCTGCATGGCCGTTAAGAGACGCCTGGTGCGTGGTTGTGGCTGCGTGATAGCGGCCGCTCGCGGTATTTGTTATGTAACTTGGTTAACAATATCCCTCCCTTGTGTGGAGGAAGCTTATGAAGCCGACTGGCTTCATTAGAATCCTGTTTCCTTGCTTTCCCACTTGCGTATTTGGTGGGTGCACGAATGTTACTCCCTGGTATTTAACCAAACAGTACTGTGGTAAACTGAGCAAAACCACGGTGAAGGGGCAGCCAGTCAAGCATACGTCATTTCGATTTCCGTAGGCTGGTCTGAGATGGGAGGCGCGACTTACACTTGCACTGGTTCATCGCAGGCTGGATGCAGTTGGGGCCTGCTGCTGGAGGACCTGGCCATGGTGGCTAACGGCTGCATCCGAAGGTCCCTTGGACAGCTAGGTGCACATAGGCCTTCTGATTCTGTAAAAGAGACAGCCTTAGAGATCTGCCTGTATGCATCTGAGCACAGTGTGGCCTGATTTCATTTTTACGGTGTGTTGTGATTCCATGTGAACATTTAATCTTAAACGTACGAGAGGCGTTTGAAAAGTCCGTGCAAAGTCCGAGAGATGGCACCACCGGCGCGTGTCGAAGTCATGTTTAGTTAGTAGCATCTTTGGAAAGAACGCTCACCAAGTTTCAGCCATATTGGTCTATTTCTTTGTGTTTGGCATTCGTGTGAATCAAGGAAGCCGAGTGATTGTCAAAAAATGGACGAAAAAAAAAATTTCGTGTGGTGATTAAACATTACTTTATGAAAGGAGACTAAAGAGAAGCTTGATAACCATTACGGTGACTCTGCACCTTCGATTAGAACAGATTGTAAGTGGTTTCAATATTTTCGGAGTGGCCATATGGGCACAAGTGATGCTGAGCATTCTGGACGCCCTGTCGAGGTTACTACTCCAGAAATCATTGATAAAATCTATGATATGGTGATGGATGACAGAAGAGTTAAGGTGCGTGAGACTGCTAGTGCTGTGTGCATCTCGAATGAACGGGCACATAACATTTTGCGTAAATATTTGAACATGAGAATGCTATCCGCAAGATGGGTTCCGCGATTGCTCACGCCTGACCAAAAACGGAATTGTGTGAAGTGTTGCAAGGATGGTTTGCAGCTGTTCAGGAAAAATCCGCAGGACGTCAAGCGTCGTTTCGTCACTATGGACGAAACATGGATACATTACAATACTCCTAAGACCAAACTACAATCTAAACAATGGGTTACTAAGGGAGAATTTGCACCAAAAAAGGCGAAGATCATTCCTTCGGCTGGAAAGGTTATGGCGACTGTCTTTTGTGATTCGCAAGGGATAATCCTCATCTACTATCTGGAAAAGAGTAAAACTATTACAGGTGCATATTGTTCATCGTTATTGGACCGTTAGAAAACCGACCTGCAAGAAAACGCCGGCGATTGGACCGCAAAAAAGTCCTTTTCCATCACGACACTGCACCAGCACACACCTCAGCGGCTGTGGTCATAAAATTATTGGAAATAGGATTCCAACTGGTTTCACATCCCCCCAATCCTCCAGACTTGGCTCCCTCGGACTACTATTTGTTCCCCAATTTGAAGAAGTGGCTGGTGGGACAAAGATTTTATTTAAACGAGGAGGTGACTGCAGCAACTAATAGCTATTCTGCAGACTTGGACAGTTCCTATTGTTCGGAAGGGATCAATAAATTAGAACAGTGTTGGACGGAGTGTATAAGACTAAAAGGAGACTATGTAGAAAAATAAAATAGGTTTACCCCAAACACGTAAGTAGTTTTTATTTTTTCACGGACTTTTCAAACGCCCCTCGTAGCATTCCGAACTGCTTTATGACTATGCCTGGTACCCCTGTCTTTTTCGCCTGCTGAGTAAAATAAGGGCCGGATCATTTAGTAAAAAAAAAAATTGTTTGTTTCGATTGTTGTCGTGGCTCGGCATGTACGTAGATGCGCAAGTGGCTCTGAAATTGACAATGTTCGATGCGGCCTTCCATGAAGCTACCCTGCTGCGGGATTTGCATTGTGTAAAGTGGGCCGGCCGGTGTGGACGTGCGGTTCTAGGCGCTTCAGTCTGGAACCGCGTGATGTCCTTAGGTTAGTTAGGTTTAAGTAGTTCTGAGTTCTAGGGGACTGATGACCACAGATGTTAAGTCCCATAGTGCTCAGAGCCATTTTGTGTAAAGCGGCTCTGTACTGACACAGGGAATATCAGAAAAGCATTGTATTTATTTTGCTGTTGAACCAGCTTTGTCGTGTGTGACTTGAAAGTTCGTACGAATCTTTTAGCGAGCCCATTGGCCTCAGGATGAAAGCGTGCAGTTCTGAAGTGTGAAATGCCGATCGTTTCACAAAATACACTCCTGGAAATGGAAAAAAGAACACATTGACACCGGTGTGTCAGACCCACCATACTTGCTCCGGACACTGCGAGAGGGCTGTACAAGCAATGATCACACGCACGGCACAGCGGACACACCAGGAACCGCGGTGTTAGCCGTCGAATGGCGCTAGCTGCGCAGCATTTCTTCACCGCCGCCGTCAGTGTCAGCCAGTTTGCCGTGGCATACGGAGCTCCATCGCAGTCTTTAACACTGGTAGCATGCCGCGACAGCGTGGACGTGAACCGTATGTGCAGTTGACGGACTTTGAGCGAGGGCGTATAGTGGGCATGCGGGAGGCCGGGTGGACGTACCGCCGAATTGCTCAACACGTGGGGCGTGAGGTCTCCACAGTACATCGATGTTGTCGCCAGTGGTCGGCGGAAGGTGCACGAGCCCGTCGACCTGGGACCGGACCGCAGCGACGCACGGATGCACGCCAAGACCGTAGGATCCTACGCAGTGCCGTAGGGGACCGCACCGCCACTTCCCAGCAAATTAGGGACACTGTTGCTCCTGGGGTATCGGCGAGGACGATTCGCAACCGTCTCCATGAAGCTGGGCTACGGTCCCGCACACCGTTAGGCCGTCTTCCGCTCACGCCCCAACATCGTGCAGCCCGCCTCCAGTGGTGTCGCGACAGGCGTGAATGGAGGGACGAATGGAGACGTGTCGTCTTCAGCGATGAGAGTCGCTTGTGCCTTGGTGCCAATGATGGTCGTATGCGTGTTTGGCGCCGTGCAGGTGAGCGCCACAATCAGGACTGCATACGACCGAGGCACACAGGGCCAACACCCGGCATCATGGTGTGGGGAGCGATCTCCTACACTGGCCGTACACCACTGGTGATCGTCGAGGGGACACTGAATAGCGCACGGTACATCCAAACCGTCATCGAACCCATCGTTCTACCATTCCTAGACCGGCAAGGGAACTTGCTGTTCCAACAGGACAATGCACGTCCACATGTATCCCGTGCCACCCAACGTGCTCTAGAAGGTGTAAGTCAACTACCCTGGCCAGCAAGATCTCCGGATCTGTCCCCCATTGAGCATGTTTGGGACTGGATGAAGCGTCGTCTCACGCGGTCTGCACGTCCAGCACGAACGCTGGTCCAACTGAGGCGCCAGGTGGAAATGGCATGGCAAGCCGTTCCACAGGACTACATCCAGCATCTCTACGATCGTCTCCATGGGAGAATAGCAGCCTGCATTGGTGCGAAAGGTGGATATACACTGTACTAGTGCCGACATTGTGCATGCTCTGTTGCCTGTGTCTATGTGCCTGTGGTTCTGTCAGTGTGATCATGTGATGTATATGACCCCAGGAATGTGTCAATAAAGTTTCGCCTTCCTGGGACAATGAATTCACGGTGTTCTTATTTCAATTTCCAGGAGTGTAGTTTAAGTTCCTGAGAAGAAAATTGTGTGTCGTTGTCAGCGACAAAAGATTTCGGCAAACTTTCAATACAGAAGACATTGGAAAAGCCTGAATAGTCTGCGTTGCACATAACGATGCCATCTCTACATAAATTTGATTAAGGCATCGATGAGAATGAGCCAGCAGCTTCCGAGAAATGGTCGTGCAAAATCAATGTGCAGTCGTGACCAGAGTTCTGATGTCTGTGGCCACAGAAAATATTGTCGACACGCAGCTGATTGGTATTTTTGGCATAAGTGGCATTCTTCCACAGGAGTTCTCTCTGGCAATGCGTTTGGCACGAACTGTGCCCCAGAGGCGTTGATGTAACATCTGTAGTACCTTACATTTAAGCACCTCATGGCCGGCTGGTGTGACCGAGCGGTTCTAGGCGCCACAGTCTGGAACCGCGCGACCGCTACGGTCGCAGGTTCGAATCCTGCCTCGGGCATGGATGTGTGTGATGTCCTTAGGTTAGTTAGGTTCAAGTAGTTCTAAGTTCTAGGGGACTGATGACCTCAGAAGTTAAGTCCCATAGTGCTCAGAGCCATTTTAAGCACCTCATGGATAAACATTTGTCTCTTGCCTGATTGTGAATGTACCAGAACGCCGCCTTTGTACACTGCAAGTGCGTGACTCATTTTCCAATAGGATTCAATCTCTGATTTGATTAAGTAACTTCTTTACCTGAGGCCACTCTGGCTGAATATGCTGTTTGATCTTAGCCAAAACAGGATCCTTAGGCACAAGCTTGGCAATTGAAATGGAGTTTACTTGGCAATTTCCCACTGTGTCTTGATTACTGGTATCTATCTCAAAACAAACATCAGTTAATGAATTAACTATTTTGTCTTGCCCTATTGGCAGATATGAAACCAAATCGGCTTTCACGTGTTGTGGTGTGGACGTGTTTCAAAGTCGTAATTGGACAGAAGTAGCGCCCAGTTTTGAAACTTGGAGTTATCCGTATAGGAACACTACTGTACGGTCCAAATATAGCCATTAAAGGTTTGTGGTCGGTGAGGAGGATGAATCTACGGCCTTAACGTAATTATAAAATCTCTCGACAGCAATAAATAAATAAACACAAGAGCCTCCTTCTCGATCTGACTGTAATTTATTTGTGCCATTGTGAGGGACTTTGAAGCGAGACCAACTGGTCATTAAAAACCATTATACACTATGTGATCGAAAGTATCCGGACACCTGGCAGAACATGACTTACAAATTCGTGGAGCCCTCCATCGGTAATGCTGAAATTTAATATGGTGATGGCCCACCCTTAGCCTTGATGAGAGCTTCCACTCTCGCAGGCATACGTTCAATCACATGCTGGAAGGTTGGGAATGACAGCCCATTCTTCACAGAATGCTGCATTGAGGAGAGGTATCGATGTCGGTCGGTGAGGCCTGGCACGAAGTAGGCGTTCCAAAATATCCCAAAGATGACGTTCACAGGGCATTCTCCAAACCCATACTGTGCCATCGGATCGACACATTGTGTACCGTGATTCGTCACTCCACACAACGTTTTCCCACCGTTCAATCGTCCAATGTTTACGCTCCTTACACCAAGCGAGGCGTCGTTTGGCATTTACCGGCGTGATGTGTAGCTTTTGATGAGACGCTCGACCGTGAAATCCAATTTTTTACACCTCCTGCCTAACTGTCATAGTACTTGCAGTGGATCCTTACGCAGTTTGGAATTCCTGTGTGATGGTCTGGATAGATATCTGCCTACTGCACTTTACGACCCTCTTCAATTGTCGGCGGTCTCTGTCAGTCAACAGACGAAGTCGGCCTGTACGCTTTCGTGCTGTACGTGTCCCTTCACGTTTCCATTTCACTATCACATCGGAAACAGTGGACCTAGGGATGTTTAGGAGTGTGTAAATCTCGCGTACAGACGTACGGCAGAAGTGACACCCAATCACCTGACACGTTCGAAGTCCGTGAGTTCCGCGGAGCGCCCCATTCTGCTCTCTCACTCTGTCTAATGACTACTGAGGTCGCTGATATGGAGTACCTGGCAGTAGGTGGCAGCACAATGCACCTAATATGAAAAACGTGTGTTTTTGGGGGTGTCCGGATACTTTTGATCACATAGTGTATCTAAGCAACAGAACTGCGCCTATGCTGTAGCCTGAAGTATCTGCGGCAATCGTAGGCACTTTGTGCAGGTCTTGTGTCATAAAATATTTGGTGCAGATACACGCCTTTGTATGTCCGATACAATGGCCAACAATCTTGTAAAGATGGGATGTTAGATTAAGGGGGTCCTTCTTTATTATTAGGGGAATGCATGATAAGTGTGTCGCGAATTAGTGAGTCTGGTTAAGATTTCTTACATGGATTGTTTTCACAGTGAAATTTTCATTCCTGAGTCAGGCCCTTTAGTTGAGTAGCCGACTCTTTGCAGCTTTGATTTCACTTCTAGAAACATTGATAATATCTGTTCGAATCCTGCCTCGGGCATGGATGTGTGTGATGTCCTTAGGTTAGTTAGGTTTAAATAGTTCTAAGTCTAGGGGACTGATGACCTCAGATGTTAAGTCCCATAGTGCTCAGAGCCATTTAATAATATCTGTGTCTGGCCGCAACAACATGAACCTTTGAGTCAAAATATTTTGCAAACGTTTTTTTAATGTCAGAATATGAAATAGCCACTGGTTCACAAATAGGCCACAATTTCTGAAGAAAGTGAAATGCATTGGGGCCTACATATGCCGATGAAAATAATTTTCGTTCTACATCACGTAATGTCTTATGTGTAGCATAGTGTAGCTCTACTCACTGGATAGAGTCCGCTTTTCGACCGAATGCTGGAGAGGGTGGCGGTAGCATCTTTAATTGGAATGGTTGTTGATGTTGGTCACCGGTCTTGCTTTCTTCAAGTCAGGCCAACTGTACCATCAAGGCTCCTGGGTTGCTGACGGGTGTCGCAGTAAAATTAACACTGGTTTTAGGACGAGTTCCAGAAGGGCTACATCTGAAAATCATGCTCAGAACAGTTTACAATATTCACAAAATCTTCCCCTAAAGGAAGCGGATTAGCTATCGCAGAATGTAACAATCACAGAATAAAGCTACGCAATATTTTCGCAAAAATTAGTGAAAGTAATCATGCTCCCAAAATTAAAAAATATTAATAATTTGTCCTGCTCTGTTAGTTTTCTCCTTGCTGAAGCATTGTTTCTCTTTACTCGTCGCCTAATGTTGAAGAGAATGCTGTGGTTTGGCACTGATCAACAATTTCCAATTTTTCTCATCGCCAAAATGATGACTGGCGAAAGTTGTTATCAATTCTTAAAGTTTTCCCCAATGCCAAAATGTTGTGAATTTAGCAACTGAATGCTACTCTTAATTCAATTCAAACATCCACAGTAACACAAAAATGCTTTCCTGCTATGGTTTCTTAATGGTAGTCCTTGCATACTATGATTATTAACAGTTGTCAGTTAGGGCATCACTAAAATAGAGGTGTGGCAACACAGTAAGAAGTAACAAAGAACACATATTAGAAGGCACTAAACAAAACAGTCTAACTTCTGGTTCATAACTACACTACTGGCCATTAAAATTGCTACACCACGAAGATGACGTGGTACAGACGCTAAATTTAACCGACAGGAAGAAGATGCTGTGATATGCAAATGATTAGCTTTGCAAAGCATTTACACAAAGTTAGCGCCGGTGCCGACACCTACAACGTGGTGACATGAGGAAAGTTTCCAACCGATTTCTCATACACAAACAGTAGTTGAACGGCGTTGTCTGGTCAAACGTTGTTGTGATGCCTCGTGTAAGGAGGAGAAATGCGTACCATCACGTTTCCGACTTTGATAAAGGTCGGATTGTAGCCTATCGCGATTGCGGTTTATCGTATCGCGAAATTGCTGCTCCCGTTGGTCGAGATCCAATGACTGTTAGCAGAATATGGAATCGGTGGGTTCAGGAGGGTAATACGGAACGCCGTGCTGGATTCCAACGGCCTCATATCGCTAGCAGTCGAGATGACAGGCATCTTATCCGCACGGCTGTAACGGATCGTGCAGCCAAGTCTCGATCCCTGAGTCAACAGATGGGGACGTTTGCAAGACAACAACCATCTACACGAACAGTTCGACGACGTTTGCAGCAACATGGACTATCAGCTCGGAGACCATGGCTGCATTACCCTTGACGCTGCATCACAGACAGGAGCGCCTGCGATGTTGTACTCAACGACGAACCTGGGTGCGCGAATGGCAAAACGTCATTTTTTCGGATGAATCCAGGTTCTGTTTACAGCATCATGATGGTCGCATCCGTGTTTGGCGACATCTCGGTGAACGCACATTGGAAGCGTGTATTCGTCATCGCCATACTGGCGTATCACCCGACGTGATGCCATGGGATGCCATTGGTTACACGTGTCGGTCACCTCTTGTTCGCATTGACGGCGCTTTGAACAGTGGACGTTACATTTCAGATGTGTTACGACCCGTGGCTCTACCCTTCAATTCGATCCCTGTGAAAGCCTACATTTCAGCAGGATAATGCACGACCGCACGTTGCAGGTCCTGTACGGGCCTTTCTGGATACAGAAAATGTTCGACTGCTGCCCTGGCCAGCACATTCTCCAGATCTCCCACCAATTGAAAACGTCTGGACTATGGTGGCCGAGCAACTGGCTCGTCACAATACGCCAGTCACTACTCTTGATGAACTGTGGTATCGTGTTGAAGCTGCATGGGCAGCTGTACCTGTACACGCCGTCCAAGCTCTGTCTGACTCAATGCCCAGGCATATGAAGGCCGTTATTACGGCCAGAGGTGGTTGTTCTGGGTACTGATTTCTCAGGATCTATGCTTCCAAGTTGCGTGAAAATGTAAACACATGTCAGTTGTAGTATAATATATTTGTCCAATGAATACCCGTTTATCCAATTTTAATGGCCAGTAGTGAATCTGAGTGTCTGTGGCATGTCGTGTTTCGGCGCCTGTCGGCAGAAGGATTCCCGTGTCTAGTAGTACAAGGCAGAAGCAACGTAATCCACAGTTGAGAGCGTCCCCTATCGGCTGTCCACACTATCGGCGGACGTATACATCACGCTGGAGGAAGTGGTGCGGAAGTAGGAAGAGATCCGGCTTGTGAGGACAGCCCGGGGGCTGCTGCATGAGAGGCGCCAGGCGAGCGGCAGAGCCTGTGTAGTGGTGGCCTCTCGCCATATCTGTTGTGCACCTCTTGCTTGGTACAAAACATAAGGTTGTTCACTGATCAAGACGATGAGTAGGGGAAAATATCATCATGCAACAAATGTGAGGGATTGCAGAAACAAACAAAACACAACTCCGCCCGAACAGGCGATGGTGGCCCAACGGTACCGACCGGCCGCCGTGTCGTCCTCAGTCCACAGGCGGCAGTAGATGCGGATACGGAGGGGCATGTGGTCAGCACACTGCTCTCAGCCGTATGCCAGTTTACGAGACTGGAGCCACTACTCCTCAATCAAGTAGCTCCTCAGTTTGCCTCACAAGGGCTGAGAGCACCCCGGTTGACAACAGCCAGAGGGAGCCAAGGGAGTTGCTAAATTTAACGTCCCCGCGTCCTGTCTCTACGCTGTTCATTTTTGGAACACAACCTTCGACGAGCTTAGAGACAGAAGTGATGATACTTTCTTCAGGACCTGACCATCATTTTGCAGGACAATGCTCAAGTATGTACAGTGCAAGCTGTTACTGATTTGTTCGACTGATGGAGCTGCTAAGTGCTATACCACCTACTGCACTCCCCTTACTTAGGCCCTCGTAAGTTGAACTCGATTTTTAAACTGAAGGAAACACTTCACGGCATTCGCTTCAGAACTGCTACAAATTCGTCGAGCAATAGACCGCGCCGCTCGAACTGTCAACACAACTCGAACTGCTAAGAGTATCCTACGACTTCCACATCGCTGGCAACGGGCTATACACAATGCTAGTGACTACTTTGAAGGTCAGTAAAACTTTGAAACACGTATCTGTTGCCATTATTAAAGTTCCAACCCTCGTATATAGTGAAACTGATTAAACTTGTTTTCAATATCTCTTATTAGACCTGCAACTTATTTTTGCTTTCTATGTAATTAAAACTGTTAACTTCATAACACGGAGAGTTTTTGAAACCATACAACACAAAAGTCCTATAGCAATTTGACGGCTAAGAATTGTGTGTGGACTCGATAAAACACCATGACAGGACTGTCTTACATTTGTGTGTTATTTTTCCATACATTCAGAGTTAATTTCAGTTAATGGTTATTATTTATGTGTAGTTTTCCCACTGCCTCCTTTTATTTAATTACATCATCAATTTTGGCGACGAAATACCTGTAGCAGACTAAGAAGACTTACGTGTCCACGGTACATGTACAGAAGATAGCAAGTGAGTTCAGCTTCCTGGCCGATAGGGAAACAGAGATAGGCTGCACATTCCCCATTTCTATCCCCTGTCACTACAGATGACACGTAAGATGCCATATGGCGACCATGACAGGACTGGACTAGGTTTCATAATCACCAAATACATTAGGCAGTCCTGACTGCGTCTTTTGCATCGCAGCTGTCGAAACCTCATTCCAGTTCATTGTTGGCCACACTTGACCGATCCACGAGTGGTGATGCGAGTCCTACCCATTTCCCACTAGTCACATCCTGTAGGCGCTAACTGAAATACTGCATAAAGCTTTTAAAATTCTAGAAAATTCTTTTTGTTTGTATGTAAACTGATAGGGATCACTGCTGTCAGCTTGTGGTGTAACAACCGACAAGTGGTCTGTTGCATGCGCCATCTATCGCCCCTGGCGCAGCACAAATTCTAATTAAATGATAAAATTGAGTTGCGGGTTAGGATTTGTTAGTTATGTGCATAAATACTGCGGAAGTATTTGGTTTTTATATGTGCAGATAATTGAAACACCGAGCCAGCAACCGGCGCGGATTTTCGTTGACGCGGCAAGTAGCGGGCCGCCATGGAGCAAACACAGTGAGGCTGATGACGTCGCTCCATGGAGGTCCAGAGTCGCGGCGGCGGGATACTCCGAGGCGGTTATTGGACTTCGGAGGGAAAAAAAAACGATGAATGTATAATGAGGAATTTTGTGTATAACAGCGAAAGTAGGAAGAAGCAATTTGATGGCTGGTAACGCAGTAGGCGGTACCTCAAGAGCCGAATGTACATAGGTATCAGAAATAAATCGCTGTAACAGTTGTAAAAAAGGAGTTCTGAATAAGAGTTATTACGAGAAGCAGTCGGACAGCGTCAGTTACTGGTGAATGATCGCCAAGGGTGAGATTTTCTTCATCAGCT
This sequence comes from Schistocerca nitens, assembly GCF_023898315.1. Classification (NCBI taxonomy): domain Eukaryota; kingdom Metazoa; phylum Arthropoda; class Insecta; order Orthoptera; family Acrididae; genus Schistocerca; species Schistocerca nitens. The sequence goes on along the minus strand of NC_064617.1, from coordinate 973,433,861 downwards.
GCACCGTCCCCTCTTTCACTCGACGAATTTAGCCAACATTAAGACAGAGCCGAACTACGCAAATAATAAAACTCATCAGTGGGGCTGGGACAGGGCAAGCTGCAGGGGCACTTTACACGGTATCAGCGGCGACGAGTGAAAATGGGTACCGGACTGTGATTCGAAACCGGGACCTCATGTTCGCTACACAGGTGCTCTAACCACTGCGCACTCGGTACAAAGTATTATCGCAACTGTGCAGACTATCTCGGCACACATCACGGCTGATCGACATTCCCAACGATGCCACCTATCCACAGTCTTGTCCACTGACTCCATGTTCACTGCTCAGAGATTCCCACTGGAGATCGGACATATTTGTGCATCCGCACTGAAGAAGGTGAAGCCATTGCCCAATTAGGCATATCAAATTATATGAATGTGTGATGTCTGTTCTTTCAGACATGTCTGAAAGAATGGACACAACGCATTCATATAATCTTTTTCTTTCGTTGCTTACTGCAAGCCTGCATCCATGAGCGAACATCTATGGAGCAGAGCGTCCGGCTCAGCAGACGAGGAAGAGGACAGGCCACAACCCCCGTGAGGTGCGCTGTCCCACACCTCAGCTTTCGTAGAAGCACTATGGGACTTAACATCTGTGGTCATTAGTCCCCTAGAACTTAGAACTACTTAAACCTAACCAACCTAAGGACAGCACACACATGCATGCCCGAGGCAGGATTCGAACCTGCGACCGGAGCGGTCACGCTGTTCCAGACTGAAGCGCCTAGACCGCACGGCCACACCGGCCGGCGCTGGCACTTCAGTCAAGGGCAGCACCACTAAGTGTGGAAGGTCAGTGACCCATGCTGTTCGTTTGAGCAGTTACCAGAAAGCGCCAGACAACAGGCTGTACTGCGCATGCGCAGCTACGATGACGTAGGCAGCCCGTGCTTGGTGCTTGCTCTGCTCATACGCTTTTCGTCGCATTTCTGGTGGGGCATCACGTGACCGTGTGTAGCCGTGCCGCTCGTGTGGCATGTTGTTGAAAGGACGTACTGAGTTGTACTTAGAGCAATTGTTTTATCATATCCCACGCAGATAAAGGATGTAAATAAGGAAGCAGTTCTTGGCAAAATACCATTTCAAAATTAGACTCCACAGCTCGAAGTAACATAAAATTTTCCTAAGGGGTGACTGACAGATATTTTTTTTTTTGTTTAATTCGTACCGTGCAATATTGTTATGTAGCATTTCCAACAGGTTTACATCTACACAGCACAGCAAAAGCTACTAGGATGGAATACAAATTACTTGCAAGAAAAAAAGAGAAAATTTCTTGTGTAGCTTACACCGAAATAAGGGACAATCAATTTCAATACTATTTCAAAATGTGAAAAAATTAACATGGTTGTCTGTGCGGCAAAGAAACTGTACAACTGACAGTTTATATTCTACTCTAGGAATAAATATGAAGCCATGTGGGAAGTTAGAACGATAAAACATGGTATGCTGCCAGTCTAAAATTTAGCATAGAATGGCATTCTACAAATTTAAGACGTAAACACAAATTAAGAAATAACTTCAGGCCCAGAGGAAGTACTAGACAAGTGCCTTTTAATCGAAAAACACTTTCACAGAAGGCAGATCTATAAAATTCTGCTACAGCTGTCATTATATTTGAAACAAATTATTTAGTTCAAAACCACTGACCAAATTTGCCTACTTAGCTTCAAGTCAATGTTTAAGTATGTTCGTACGTATATAGCATTAAGAGATCTTACAGTGTCATACAAGGAACAGGACATGAGAGCAGCATCGGAATTCCATAAACCATTCTAAAATGCTTCATTCCGCTATAATTGCGCATTTCTATGTCCGGATGGACACTGAAGTACCTGATATTCAGCTTTTCATGTGGTTCTCGTGATACCAATTTTCTTGGAGGTCCACTACTATATTCTCATGTTTGGTTCTTTATTATGGTATAACGTCATTCGTCCCAGAAAATGAAAATTTGCACTTTAAATTGAACGAGGTTGAAAGTAGCCAATAGCGCGGAATGAGACACTTCGTTTCATATAAACTAACTGCCTCAGCGGAAAAAAAAAATTAACTGAAGCAAATTTCTCTATAAAACAGACAAAAATAGCTTCATTAAGACATTAATGGTTGATTACTAATAACGTGAAAATAATATAAAATCAGAAAATTGAATCTATTAACTTATTTTGGTCTTTCATGGTTATGAGAATGTACACTCCTGGAAATGGAAAAAAGAACACATTGACACCGGTGTGTCAGACCCACCATACTTGCTCCGGACACTGCGAGAGGGCTGTACAAGCAATGATCACACGCACGGCACAGCGGACACACCAGGAACCGCGGTGTTGGCCGTCGAATGGCGCTAGCTGCGCAGCATTTGTGCACCGCCGCCGTCAGTGTCAGCCAGTTTGCCGTGGCATACGGGGCTCCATCGCAGTCTTTAACACTGGTAGCATGCCGCGACAGCGTGGACGTGAACCGTATGTGCAGTTGACAGACTTTGAGCGAGGGCGTATAGTGGGCATGCGGGAGGCCGGGTGGACGTACCGCCGAATTGCTCAACACGTGGGGCGTGAGGTCTCCACAGTACATCGATGTTGTCGCCAGTGGTCGGCGGAAGGTGCACGTGCCCGTCGACCTGGGACCGGACCGCAGCGACGCACGGATGCACGCCAAGACCGTAGGATCCTACGCAGTGCCGTAGGGGACCGCACCGCCACTTCCCAGCAAATTAGGGACACTGTTGCTCCTGGGGTATCGGCGAGGACGATTCGCAACCGTCTCCATGAAGCTGGGCTACGGTCCCGCACACCGTTAGGCCGTCTTCCGCTCACGCCCCAACATCGTGCAGCCCGCCTCCAGTGGTGTCGCGACAGGCGTGAATGGAGGGACGAATGGAGACGTGTCGTCTTCAGCGATGAGAGTCGCTTCTGCCTTGGTGCCAATGATGGTCGTATGCGTGTTTGGCGCCGTGCAGGTGAGCGCCACAATCAGGACTGCATACGACCGAGGCACACAGGGCCAACACCCGGCATCATGGTGTGGGGAGCGATCTCCTACACTGGCCGTACACCACTGGTGATCGTCGAGGGGACACTGAATAGTGCACGGTACATCCAAACCGTCATCGAACCCATCGTTCTACCATTCCTAGACCGGCAAGGGAACTTGCTGTTCCAACAGGACAATGCACGTCCGCCTGTATCCCGTGCCACCCAACGTGTTCTAGAAGGTGTAAGTCAACTACCCTGGCCAGCAAGATCTCCGGATCTGTCCCCCATTGAGCATGTTTGGGACTGGATGAAGCGTCGTCTCACGCGGTCTGCACGCCCAGCACGAACGCTGGTCCAACTGAGGCGCCAGGTGGAAATGGCATGGCAAGCCGTTCCACAGGACTACATCCAGCATCTCTACGATCGTCTCCATGGGAGAATAGCAGCCTGCATTGCTGCGAAAGGTGGATATACACTGTACTAGTGCCGACATTGTGCATGCTCTGTTGCGTGTGTCTATGTGCCTGTGGTTCTGTCAGTGTGATCATGTGATGTATCTGACCCCAGGAATGTGTCAATAAAGTTTCCCCTTCCTGGGACAATGAATTCACGGTGTTCTTATTTCAATTTCCAGGAGTGTATTATTAATTCACTTGATGGCTCCCGGCCACAGAGATCTGTTTTGTTTTCATTTGACGTGGGAGCTGTAAACGAAGACACGAAACATATACACGGCTACGGGTCACGTGGGGAAGGACCCCCCCCCCCCCCCACTATAACTCAGCTTGCTCTGCGCAAGCGCGAATCTGGCAGCTTGGGCGCGCCAGGAAAATTTTTCCGGGTAGCTTCTGGCTACTTGCTGCTACTGCTTATACACCAAACAGCCACACTAAAATGGTTCAAATGGCTCTGAGCACTATGGGACTCAACTTCTGAGGTCATTAGTCCCCTAGAACTTAGAACTAGTTAAACCTAACTAACCTACGGACATCACAAACATCCATGCCTGAGGCAGGATTCGAACCTGCGACCGTAGCGGTCTTGCGGTTCCAGACTGCAGCGCCTTTAACCGCACGGCCACTTCGGCCGGCAAACAGCCACACTCCAAGTAGCCAGAAGCGGGAGGAAGGCACTGCTCATACGCGAATTCAGCTCTGCGCATGCGCACGAGCCCGCTGGCAACTGCTCATACGAAGCTGGGCGAGGTGCGTGTGGGCACCCCTGGTGGTGCAGGGGCTGGGAGCACGCTTCCTGCCGACGCTGTGGTCGGTACCAGCACGCAGCCCGGCCACGAGCGAGGTGCCAGCACCGCAGGCTCCGCTGTCGCTGAGGTCACCGTCAACACAGTCTCCGTCACCGCCGTCGACGTCGACGCCTCCAGCAACGCTGCTGTGTCCCGAAACGCTGGCTGCAAGAGAACCGTCTCACAGCCCTCAACTCCGTTGCTTGCAGACGCCAGACTGTTGTTCAAAAAATGTTAAAATGTGTGTGAAGTCTTATGGAACTTAACTGCTAAGGTCATCAGTACCTAAACTTACACACTGCTTAACCTAAATTATCCTAAGGACACACACACCCATGCCCGAGGGAGGACTCGAACCTCCGCCGGGACCAGCCGCACAGTCCGTGACTGCAGCGCCTCAGACCGCTCGGCTAATCCTGCGCGCCTCCAGACTGTTGTCACTGATGTGATGCAGAATATGGTGTGTCAGATGCTGACCACAATGGGGGCACAGAACGCGGGAATAAGAGCTCAGTGTGCTTAGTTACACTCCTGGAAATTGAAATAAGAACACCGTGAATTCATTGTCCCAGGAAGGGGAAACTTTATTGACACATTCCTGGGGTCAGATACATCACATGATCACACTGACAGAACCACAGGCACATAGACACAGGCAACAGAGCATGCACAATGTCGGCACTAGTACAGTGTATATCCACCTTTCGCAGCAATGCAGGCTGCTATTCTCCCATGGAGACGATCGTAGAGATGCTGGATGTAGTCCTGTGGAACGGCTTGCCATGCCATTTCCACCTGGCGCCTCAGTTGGACCAGCGTTCGTGCTGGGCGTGCAGACCGCGTGAGACGACGCTTCATCCAGTCCCAAACATGCTCAATGGGGGACAGATCCGGAGATCTTGCTGGCCAGGGTAGTTGACTTACACCTTCTAGAGCACGTTGGGTGGCACGGGATACATGCGGACGTGCATTGTCCTGTTGGAACAGCAAGTTCCCTTGCCGGTCTAGGAATGGTAGAACGATGGGTTCGATGACGGTTTGGATGTACCGTGCACTATTCAGTGTCCCCTCGACGATCACCAGTGGTGTACGGCCAGTGTAGGAGATCGCTCCCCACACCATGATGCCGGGTGTTGGCCCTGTGTGCCTCGGTCGTATGCAGTCCTGATTGTGGCGCTCACCTGCACGGCGCCAAACACGCATACGACCATCATTGGCACCAAGGCAGAAGCAACTCTCATCGCTGAAGACGACACGTCTCCATTCGTCCCTCCATTCACGCCTGTCGCGACACCACTGGAGGCGGGCTGCACGATGTTGGGGCGTGAGCGGAAGACGGCCTGACGGTGTGCGGGACCGTAGCCCAGCTTCATGGAGACGGTTGCGAATGGTCCTCGCCGATACCCCAGGAGCAACAGTGTCCCTAATTTGCTGGGAAGTGCCGGTGCGGTCCCCTACGGCACTGCGTAGGATCCTACGGTCTTGGCGTGCATCCGTGCGTCGCTGCGGTCCGGTCCCAGGTCGACGGGCACGTGCACCTTCCGCCGACCACTGGCGACAACATCGATGTACTGTGGAGACCTCACGCCCCACGTGTTGAGCAATTCGGCGGTACGTCCACCCGGCCTCCCGCATGCCCACTATACGCCCTCGCTCAAAGTCTGTCAACTGCACATACGGTTCACGTCCACGCTGTCGCGGCATGCTACCAGTGTTAAAGACTACGATGGAGCTCCGTATGCCACGGCAAACTGGCTGACACTGACGGCGGCGGTGCACAAATGCTGCACAACTAGCGCCTTTCGACGGCCAACACCGCGGGTCCTGGTGTGTCCGCTGTGCCGTGCGTGTGATCATTGCTTGTACAGCCCTCTCGCAGTGTCCGGAGCAAGTATGGTGGGTCTGACACACCGGTGTCAATGTGTTCTTTTTTCCATTTCCAGGAGTGTAGATAAGTGGGAGGCTAGATCGGAACAGCAAGAAGCAAGGTTAGAGGAAACACTAGAAGCCTAGAGTAAGGAATTACACACATTGGAAGCGCAAAAATTCCAGACTAGAATCACAGAGTGCAAAACTGGCTTCCAAATCAGGCGCAAATTTTAATTAACTATCGTGCACATCAGAACCAGTAAAGAACTTATTTTCAGACACAAAGCAACGATGTTTCCACTTGTCCAGGCGCTCTGGAGGAAGACTGCACTGTAGTTCCTTCTCTACATTGTCACACAGATGACAAAATGGTAGATATCGAAATAGATGACACAGGGATAGAAAAACAAAATCGCTCAAAAGAGGAAAGGCCGCTGGACCTGATGGGATACCAGTTCAATTTTACACAGAGTACGCGAAGGTACTTGCCTCCCTTCTTGCAGCGGCGTACCGTAGGTCTCTAGAAGAGCGTAGCGTTCCAAAAGATTGGAATAGGGCACAGGTCATCCCCGTTTTCAAGAAGGGAGGTCGAACAGATGTGCAGAACTATAGACCTATATCTCTAACGTCGATCAGTTGTAGAATTTTGGAACACGTATTATGTTCGACTATAATGACTCTTCTGGAGACTACAAATCTATTCTGTAGGAATCAGCATGGGTTTCGAAAATGACGATCGTGTGAAACCCACCTCGCGCTATTCGTCCACGAGACTAATAGGTCCACAGACACGGGTTCCCAGGTAGATGCCGTGTTTCTTGACTTTTGCAAGGCGTTTGATACAGTTCCCCACAGTCGTTTAATGAAAAAACTAAGAGCATATGGACTATCAGACCAATTGTGTCATTGGATTGAAGAGTACCTAGATAACAGAACGCAGCATGTCATTCTCAATGGAGAGAAGTCTTCCGAAGTAAGAGTGATTTCAGGTGTGCCGCAGGGAAGTGTCGTAGGACCGATGCTATTCACAATATACATAAAAGACCTTGTGGATGACATCGGAAGTTCACTGAGGCTTTTTGCGGATGATGCTGTGGTATATCGATACGTTGTAACAATGCAAAATTGTATTGAAATGCAGCAGGATCTCCAGCGAATTGACGCATGGTGCAGGGAATGGCAATTGAATCTCAATGTAGACAAGTGTAATGTGCTGCGAATACATAGAAAGAAAGATCCCTTATCATTTAGCTATAAGCAGGTCAGCAACTGGAAGCAGTTAATTCCATAAATTATCTGGGAGTACGCATTAGGAGTGATTTAAAATGGAATGATCATATAAAGTTGATCGTCGGTAAAGCAGATGCCAGACTTGGATTCATAGAAAGAATCCTAAGGAAATGCAATCCGAAAACAAAGGAAGTAGGTTACAGTACACTTGTTCGCCCACTGCTTGAATACTGCTCACCGGTGTGGGATCCGTACCAGATAGGGTTGATAGAAGAGATAGAGAAGATCCAATGGAGAGCAGCACGCTTCGTTACAGGATCATTTAGTAATAGCAAAAGCATTACGGAGATGATAGATAGACTCCAGTGGAAGACTCTGCAAGAGAGACGCTCAGTAGATCGGTACGG